>NW_026440395.1:0-42864 GCF_025698485.1 Gossypium arboreum
GAAACCTCGAATTGGCATAAGAAATTACCATTTGCACTCTTAGCCTACCGACGTCCATCGGAATCTCAACTGGGGCAACTCCTTTCTCATTGGTTTATGGGATGGAGGCGGTGTTACCCATTGAAGTTGAAATACCGTCTCTTGAGTCTTGTCGGAGATAAAGTTGGATGAAGTGAATAGATACAATCGCGATATGATCAGTTGAACTTGATTGAGGAAAAGAGGCTAAGGGCCATTCGTCATGGTTAGATGTACAGAAGCGAATGATGCGAGCTTACGACAAGAAAGTGCGACCAAGAGAATTCCACGAGGGGACTTGTGCTGAAAAGATCCTTCCCATTTAGAAGGGCTTTAGAGGAAAATGGATGCGAATTGGGAAGGGTCGTATGTGTGAAGAAGGCTTTCTCTGGGGTGCATTGATCATAACGAAATGGATGGGAAGAGTTTACCCAATCCGGTGAATTAGACTTCGATCAAAAGTACTTTGTCTAAATGAGAGGAGAATCCGGTGAAAACCTACAAAGGCGCCTTGAGTTTTCGAAAAAAATGGAGAGCGAAGGTGAAAACCCGTAAAGAGCGCCTTGTGATCAAAGGGTTTTGAGTTGAAAACCGAAAGGGCACTCAAATTTTAAGAGCACACGTAATCTTGCTATATGTAATTCAACAAAGTGTGGAGCGATTGCAAATCGGGCATCAACAAAGTACTTTGGATCTTTTAAACACATGTTGAACTCAAGAAAGTCTTCATGGAGCTGGTGTATAGGCGCTCAAGCGGCGATATCTAGGGCATCTAACTTTTGTCATATTTGCTATATTTAGATTCACTTTCTTCTCAAAGATAGGCTATTAGATTAATTTCCTTTGTATTTTGACAAATTCATTCAAATCTAATTATTCTCAAAATTATATTCATATTCCATTATTCTTAAAGTGTGTTGCATTAAAATAATGATAGATGAACTAAATAATTTTCGAAATGAAGTTTTGCTCATTACTCGGAAATTTCTAGATAATACAAGAAACTAAAAGCAGAACAATTGTTTGAGGAATTCACGTAGGTAAGGTTTGAAAGAACTGGGAAATTCTTTCTTTAGTCCAAAATGATGATTGGACAAATCAAACAATTCGATCCTAAGAGAGGATCATCTTACAAACATTTTGGTGGGTCATAGCATTTGAAGAATGGAACAAACCCATAGGTGAGTAGGAATGATACTTCAAGAGAAATAAGGATAAACTTGACGAATGAATGAGTGGTGGCGTCTGGAATAGGGGTTATATTCATAAACATTTTGCATTATAACAAGTTTAATTAGGAGCATTTAACTCACTTGATCACAGCATCCTAATCATTAGGCGAGAACTCATACACATTATGCAGAGTTATGTCCTTCAAGGGACAATGAAGATTGATGCACCTTAACTCCTAAAGTAGTAGGGTAACAGGCTAAAGCATAGCGGATCGACCTTGGTGTTTATCTGAAGCAGATCCAAGATGATTTGGCATATCTGTTGTCGGAGAACAAATCGAAGAAACATATTTGGCATTTCCATTTTCGACGGAGAGCATATCGAAGCAGAGTAGATCTAACCCTCGGATGTTTTTGCATCGAAGCGGATCCAAGATGATTTGGCATCCTTACATTTACAAGGAGCGGATCGAAGATAGCGATTTGGCATCTTTGTATTGTCGAGAGCGGATCGAAGATAGCGATTTGGCGTCTCTGTATTGTCGGAGAGATTGAAGATAGGAGATTTGGTGTCTCTGTATTGGCGGAAGCGAATCGAAGATAGCGATTTGGCATCTCGTATTGTCGGAAGCGGATCGAAGATAGCAGATTGACATCTCGGTATTGTCGGAGAATAGATCGAAGATAGCGATTTGGCATCTCGTATTATCGGAGGCGGATCGAAGATAGCGATTTGGCATCTCGTATTGTCGAGAAGCGGATCGAAGATAGTAGATTTGGCATCTTCGTATTTTGACGAGAGCAAATCCAAGAAGCATATTTGGCATCTCTAGATCCAAGATGATTTGGCATCTTCGTATTTGTTGAAGAGCAAATCCACGAAGCGATTTGGCATCTCCATATTCGACGGAGAGCGGATCTGACCTTCATCACGGCTGATTCAAGATGATTTGGGCGTCTATGTATTCAACGGGGAGCAGATCGAAGAACTCAAGACTCGGCGAGCCTGGGCAAAATTGGTTCTTTTATATCTTTGCTCTATTCTTGTTACACAACAATGAGCAAAGAGGGGCAGTAGTAGAACCCATATTTTGCCCAGGCCTACAAAAATTAAAAAATGAAATTAAACGAAAAATAAAATTAAACAGTCCATTTAAGTCCTTTTACAGAACCCAAATACCATAGCCCACTAACCCGTAGGCCCAAAATTAAATGCCTAACCCAATAACCCGTTACACCCAAAACCCAGCTAAACACTAACCCAATAACCCGCTTAACCCACCAACCCATTTACAAACAAATACCCAATACCCCGATACCTAAACTAGTCCAAGAACCCAAGACTTAATTGGCCCAATTGGGCCAACCTATCTTCACTTAGAAACCCTAGCTAGGGTTTGTGTCGCAGCTCCCAAGCCATACCAAGCGTCCGAAGATCTCGCGCAAAGCACCGATGTGTAGTCAATGCACGTCAAAATGCCGCCATTGTCAAGCCTTCATCACCGCAGTGATTTCTGCGCTCACCACACACAAATGGAAAGAAAAGCATAGCAGCACAAAAGAGGAAGAAACCAAAGGAAATTATTATTCTTACCAAATGTAACAATTAACATAGTACACGTCCGTTCACAGAGTCGAATACAAAATGCTACAGACTTAACTTAATTGTTTTCCACAATCCATAAAAAAATTTCCAAACAAGTGCTTCTTTGCATCACTGTCGCCTTAAAAATCATATCTGGAGTTTCAAAACTCAAAAATTAGTTTCGTAATTTTTCCCTGAAACTAGACTCATATGTCCATCTACAGATTTTTTTCTAGAATTTTTGGTCAAGCCAATTAGTATATTTTATTAGTTAAAGTCTCCCATGTTACAAGGGTCGACTACACTGACCTTCGTGTGTTACAACTTGAATATCTCCCTGTGCAGGGGTTAAATACTGATGCCGTTTATTTCTATAGAAACTAGACTCAAAGAGGAATCTATAAATATATGGTATGCCTCCTAATTATCTCTGGTTAATTTATAATGAATTTACAAAGTCGGAACAGGGAATCCAGAAACTGTTCTGGCCTGTTTCACGAATACTTAAATATCTCTCAATATACAACTCATATGACCGTTTCGTTTCTTCCATATGAAATTAGATTCATCAAGTCTCATTTACATAATTTATTCACTATTCAATTCCACTCCTGCTATTTTTAGTGATTTTCACATCCACACCACTGCTGCTGTCAGCATCTATTACTAAAACAAACCATGCCTATTTCATGACTTTTCCTTAATTTAACTAATAATTCATCATGCATGTCCCAAATTATAACCATGATTTGTGTCCAAACATCACAAAACCAATTCCAACGAACATTTATGCTATTTTAGCATGGCTAAAAGTTTACATACCAAATTTCAACAAAGCATAACAGCCTATACATGCTAGAAATGTACTCTAGACCAACTTCTGAAGAAAATACCAAAAGTTGTTAGCCGGTGTGATGACTTGATGGCGGTCGAATACATAAAAAGTCGAGTCCAAGAAACCTAAAATAGGTGACAAGCAAACACGAATGAGTATATAACTCAGTAAGTCATAAGCAATGCACTACCAACCATTAATAACATTATCGCAGAGGAAACAAAATGGAGCGAGGCTAATTACTCCATTCAAACCGAACTATACCATAGTTCCTTAGACCTTCGATTCAATCTCATACCAAGTTACACATTCACATTCCATATACTAATCAATAGGATATTTGAAGCATTTTTATACACCATTTTGTTTTCGTTACATTCATACATCTACATGGCTTTTCACTTATTCCACGATAATTCTTATATACGTGACTTCAATTTAAATTGTCACATAGGTTGAAACTTACCAAGCTCAACTCCAAATATAAACATACCGCCTATTAGCCATGAACTCAAGGTACTTACCGATCCGCTGTCCGTGATCGACTCAATAATGTCGCACACTCAATGTCAATAGTGATTCAAAAGCATATAGTGAGTCCTTTACACTTAGTGCTATATAATCAACTTCGCACACTTAGTGCTATATGATCAAACTTCGCACACTTAGTGCTGTACAAATTTTAAACCGCACACTTAGTGCCATTCTCATGATCACAAATGTTTATACCGCACACTTAGTGCCAAAATCAACAACTCAATACATCTCACCTCTTTTCTTTTCATTCAATACTTTCATCACCACATACATACATGTATATAAATTTATCATTCCTTTCGGCATAATTACATAGACATTATGTCTATTTAAATCAATACAAAATATATGCTTAGTGACCTACCTTGTGTGGTGTAAAATAATTCCAAGTCGGCTACTCAATGACCTTCGATTTCCCCTTGTTGGACACCTCTCCTTTAGGATCTTGAGCTTAATCTAGACACAAGTATGGCCAAACCTCCTCCTAATTCTCTTCCAAACCAAGCATGAAGCAAGAACCCTTCCTTCTTCCTTAGAATTTCAGGTCAAAGAAATGAAAAAAAGATGAACAACAAATTTTTTCTTCTCTTTCTTCAACTCACGGCAAAAGGGGACACTCACCATTCTCTTTTTTTTTTGTTCCTTTCATTATTAAATTCCCATGCTCATTATTTTATTTTTTCTTACATACACCATTGTCCCAACATGTTTTATGACATGTTTTTACCCATAATCCCTTGTCATGGCGGCCACTAGCTATTAGGGAAATTTGACATACAAGTCCCCCTTTTGTTTACATGCACTATTAGGTCCTTATAGAATAGCCTATCACATTTCAAAAGTGTCACACAAGTCCTAGTAAGCTTGAATTCACATGCAATCGACTAAATCAAGCTTGAAATTTTCACACATTCATAAATACATATTCTAGACAATAAATATTACGTTCAAACATTTGGGTGACTCGGTTTAGCGGTCCGAAACCACTTCCCGACTAGGGTCAATTTTGGTGTCACAACTCTCCCCCACTTAAGAAATTTTCGTCCCCAAAAATCTTACCGTAAATAGGTTTGGGTATCGCTCTTTCATAGAGTTCTCGGGTTCCCCAGTAGCTTCTTCCATCCGTGTTTGAGCCATAGCACTTTTACTAACGGAACCCTTTTGTTTACAACTCCTTCACTTCACGAGCTAGGATACGAATCGGTTCTTCTTCATAACTCATATCGGCTTGAATTTCAACCTCGATGGACTAATTACGTGTGACGGATCAGATCTATAACGTCGAAGCATCAAAACATGGAATACGTTGTGAATCTTTTCAAGTTGAGGGGCAAAATCAAGCGATCATAAGCTGGACCGACTCGTTCGGATATCTCATATGGCCCGATGAACCTCGGACTCAATTTGCCTTCTGACCGTCTGAGTATCTTTTTCAAGGTGAAACTTTAAGAAACACTTTGTCTCCCACGATACTCAATGTCTTTTCGTTTCGAGATCCGCGTCACGACTTACGACGATCGGAGGCTATCTTGATTTTCACGGATTACCTTTACTTTACTTTCAGCATCTTTAATCAAATCCACCCCAAAAATTTTGCTTTTCCGAGCTCGGTCCAAAACAATGGTGTCACGACGGACCTCGTGGCGCCATCTTAATACTTGATTGAAAACTATTGTTGTGGCGAATTCAATCAAAGGTAAATACCGTTCCCATGAACCACTAAACTCGAGGATGCAACATCTAAACATATCCTCAAGTATCTGAATTATCCGCTCGGATTGACCATCGGTTTGGGGGTGAAAGGCGGTCTGAAATGCAACTTGGTACCCAAAGCTTTTGCAATTTCTTCCAAAATCGTGAGGTGAATCTGGGATCTCTATCCGACCACGATAGAAATAGGTACCCGTGTAATCTCACAATCTGAGAAACATACAATTCAGCTAATTTATCCATTGAAAAATCCGTGCGCGAGGGGATAAAGTGAGCCGACTTAGTCAATCTATCAACAACGACCCAAATCGCATCTTTCTTACTTGCTTGACAGCAGCGGATACAAAATCCATCGTTTCATACCATACCACCAAAGCGGCGTCTTAGGTCGTTGTACATTTTATACTCCGGGTGGACGACATTCGGCTACAATGAGCTTCATTCGAATTATCGAAATAAGTTATGAATTTCTTGGAATACACAAACGATTTACGAACCTCAAACAATCGTCATCATCAACTTGAAATTACGATTCCACATTATTTCACATTATTGCCGTCTTGCAACCAACTCATCGTCGACTTTTTGAGCTTCACGAATTTGATGAATCAATGATGGTTTGGCCTTTAATTGACTACTAACACATTGTCGGGTAGAATAGACAAGTGTACATTCATCGTCGTAAAAAAGCAAGCGGTGATTTACGACTTAAGGCGTCCACAACCACATTAGCCTTTCGGGTGATAATCAATGACAAGCTCATAATCTTTTAACAACTCGAGCCAACGTTTTTGTCACAGTTAAGTCTCTTTGAGTCATCAAATATTTGAGACTTTTGTGATCCGAATACACATGGCACTTTTCACCAAATAAGTAATGTCGCCATATTTTCAAAGGCGAATACGATGGCGACTAATTCGAGATCATGGGTTGGATAATTTTTCTCATGTGGCTTTAATTGTCTCGACGCATAGGCCAACTCGACCTTCTTGCATCAATACACAACCCAACCCAAGTAGAGAGGCGTCACTATAGATGACAAACTCTTTGCTGATTGGTGCACTAAAATTGGAGCTTCGAGTCAAATAAGTTTTCATTGATCAAAACTTTTCCGACATTTTCCGTCCATTCGAACTTAACATCTTTTGAAGTAACCGTCATGGGTGTGGCTATCATCGAGAAACCTTTCACAAACCGTCGGTAATGCAAGTAAGTCCCAAAAAGCTTGAACCTCGTTAATATTTCTCGGAGGCTTCCGGTTAAGTATGGCTGAAATTTTGCTCGGGTCGACTCGAATACCGAATCTGATACCACATGACCCAAGAAGCTAACCTCTCTTAACCGAACTCACACTTGAACTTAGCATATAACCGCTTATCCGTAAAATTTGCAACACTAGTCTCGGTGTTCAGCATGTTCGGTCTCATTTCTTGAATAGACCAAGATGTCATCGTGAACACAACTGAACCGGTCCAAATCATCGAAGATCCGATTCATCAAATCCATAAATCTCCGCGGGGGCATTAGTGAGCGAGCGGCATCACTAAGAACTCGTGGTGACCGTACCTCGTTACGAAAGTAGTTTTGGAGTGCGTCAGAATCTCGAATCCATAGCGATAATAACCCGATCTCAAATCTATCTTGAAAACTGAGGCTCCCTTTAGTTGATCAAACAAATCATCAATACGCGATAGCGGATATTTATTTTTTATCGTCACTTTGTTCGGTGGCGATAGTCAATACACAATCTCATAGTTCGATCCTTCTTTTTCAAACAATCTTTGGTGCACCCCAAGGTGAGAAACTTGGTCGGCGAAACCTCTATCCGTCAATTCTTGCAATTGAGCTTTCAACTCCTTTAACTTCGGTTGGTACCATACGATCACTGGAGCTATCGAAATTGGCGTAGTCCGGTACAAGCTCAATACCAAACTCTATCTCCGAGCAGGGTGGCAAACCGGTAATTCTTCGGGAAAAATGTCCGGGATTCGCTAACCACGGCGCAGATTCGGGTTTCTTTTCTAACTCTTTGTCACCAAGTACATCGCAAAGTGCGCTTGCGCACCCCTTTCTTACATATTTCTTAGCCAACATTGACAATATTACGGTGGCAACCCCTTTAAGTCCGTAGACTCAACTCGGATTATCTCGTTATTTGCACCTCAAATCAATGGTTTTTCTTTTGTAACTCACCCTTACGTCATATCGGTCAACAGTCCATACCAAGAATAACATCGAATTCATCAAATGGTAAAAGCATCAAATCGGTAGGAAGCAGAATCTCGGATCATCGGAGGGCATCTCTTACACTTTGTCAACAAGCGTATATTGACCCAAGGGATTTGACACTCGAATTACGAACTCGATGAGACTCAATAGGCGAGTCTTCTTTGGATGCTAAAGTCTCACATACATAAGAATGAGTAGAGCGAGGTCGATTAATGCAATTACATTAGTATCAAAAAAGTGAAAGTACCGGTGATAACATCGGGGAGGATGCTTCCTCTCGTGCACGGATGGCATATGCTCTAGCGAGGGTATGGGTCTCGGATCGAACAGTAGTATCGGTGGCCCTCTCGACTACCACCCCTACCTCTGAAATTTTCGGTGGTCTACCTCTAGTTGTCATTCCAGTGGGTCTTGCACCTTGCATCCTATTCTTCTCTTCAAGCTCCGTGCAATCTCTAATGAAGTGGTCCTTGAACCGCATCCAGTAATGACCCTGTTAGTAGACTTACCCCAACATTCACCTATGTGTCTTCTTCCACTTTGTGGGGCATTGAGTTTCTCTTGGCGGTTATTGCCCACACTAGCTACCGAAGTAGCTCGGAGTCCGTCGATGGTCGGTGGTCTAATGGAAATTCCCTTGATCGTCCTTGATTTATTAGTGTCCTCCACGAACTTCTTCTGGTAGAGAGCGGAGCTTTACCGTCGATCTCTTCGATAGCCTTCTTCTTTCCTTTCCAAGTTCTTCCACCTTGCGGGCTCGTTCGACTAGTGTTACAAACTCCTTTATCTCCAAAATACCCACTAGTAGCTTTAAATCTTCATTCAATCCTTCTTCAAATCTTTTGCACATAGCAACCTCATCGACCACACACTCCAGAACATCTGGCCGAGTCTTACGAACTCATGTTCATATTCGAATCTTGTCATCGACCTTGCTTGAGTTCCAAGAATTCCTTACGTTTTTTATCGATGAACCGTTGACTAATATACTTCTTCGAAATTCCGTTTGAAAGAAATCCCAAATAACTCGTTCGTTTGGGACTATGAAATCAAGGTCCTCCACCAATAGTAAGTGAGTCCCATAACAAGGATATAGCACACTTTAGACATTCATCGGTCGCATGGCAGTTCATCAAACACGAATGGTGTTATCAAGCGAACTTCGGCCCTTTTCGGCTTCATCGATAACTATATTACTGAACTCCTCAGCCCGCGCTTCTAATCAAGTCTCTGGTGGCTTACTCAACCTCACGAAGGTCGATGGCGGATGGCATTATGGGCTCTTGGGTAGATTATTTAAATTCGGGAATTGTTGGACGGTAGGATTGGTTCGGGCATATTACGCGACCCACTCATTCATCATGGTAAAGAAGGCTTGTTTAGCCCCTCACCTTGATTATTCGCGAGATGGCCGAGGTTCAACAGGCAGCATCCCTTGTGCGGGAGCAGCCGCTACACTTTCAACGTCATCCGCCAAGGTTCTCTCACACCTTGATCCATTTACTAATCAAAACAAAAATTTTAAGCAGTCAGAGTCATCACACATTTAAACATTAACATTAAGGCATGTATAGCTAGACTCATACGTGCTATGGTAGTCCTAGAACCGACTAAACCATAGCTCTGATACCAATAAATTGTAACACCCGTGCCGAGTCCGTTCTGGGAGTCGAATACAAGGTGCACCACAGACTTAATTGTTTTCACAGGTCCATAAAAAAATTTCCAGACAAGCGCTTCTTGCATCACTTTGTCGTCTTAAAATCATATCTGGGTTTCAAAACTCAAAAATTAGTTTCGTAATTTTCCTGAAACTAGACTCATATGTCCATCTACAGATTTTTTTCTAGAATTTTTGGTCAAGCCAATTAGTATATTTTATTAGTTAAAGTCTCCCATGTTACAGGGGTCGACTACACTTACCTTCGTGCGTTACAACTTGAATATCTCCCTGTGCAGGGGTTAAATACTGATGCCGTTTATTTCTATAGAAACTAGACTCAAAGAGGAATCTATAAATATATGGTATGACTCCTAATTATCTCTGGTTAATTTATAATGAATTTACAAAGTCGGAATAGGGAATCCAGAAACTGTTCTGGCCCTGTTTCACGAATACTTAAATATCTCTCAATATACAACTCATATGACCGTTTCGTTTCTTCCATATGAAATTAGATTCATCAAGTCTCATTTACATAATTTATTCACTATTCAATTCCACTCCTGCTATTTTTAGTGATTTTCACATCCACACCACAGCTTTGTCAGCATCTATTACTAAAACAAACCATGCCTATTTCATGACTTTTCCTTAATTTAACTAACAATTCATCATGCATGTCCCAAATTATAACCATGATTTGTGTCCAAACATCTCAAAACCAATTCCAACCGAACATTTCGCCATTTCACATGGCTAAAAGTTTACATACCAAATTTCAACAAACCATAATAGCCTATACATGCGAAATGTACTCCTAGACCAACTACGAAGAAAATACCAAAAGTTGTTAGCCGATTGTGATGACTTCGATGACGGTCCGAATACATAAAAAGTCGAGTCCAAGAAACCTAAAATAGGTGACAAGCAAACACCGAATGAGTATATAACTCAGTAAGTCATAAGCAATGCACTACCAACCATTAATAACATTATCGCAAGAGAAACAAAATGGAGCGAGGCTAATTACTCCATTCAAACCGAACTATACCATAGTTCCTTAGACCTTCGATTCAATCTCATACCAAGTTACACATTCACATTCCATATACTAATCAATAGGATATTTGAAGCATTTTTATACACCATTTTGTTTCGTTACATTCATACATCTACATGGCTTTTCACTTATTCCACGATAATTCTTATATGCGTGACTTCAATTTAAATTGTCACATAGGTTGAAACTTACCAAGCTCAACTCCAAATATAAACATAGCGCCTATTAGCCATGAACTCAAGGTACTTACCCGATCCGCTGTCCGTGATCGACTCAATAATGTCGCACACTCGGTGTCAATAGTGATTCAAAAGCATATAGTGAGTCCGCACACTTAGTGCTATATAATCAACTTGCACACTTAGTGCTATATGATCAAACTCGCACACTTAGTGTTGTACAAATTTTAAACCCGCACACTTAGTGCCATTCTCATGATCACAAATGTTTATACCCTTTTACTTAGTGCCGAAATCAACAACTCAATACATCTCACCTCTTTTCTTTTCATTCAATACTTTCATCACCACATACATACATGTATATAAATTTATCATTCCTTTCGGCATAATTACATAGACATTATGTCTATTTAAATCAATACAAAATATATGCTTAGTGACCTACCTTGTGTGGTGTAAAATAATTCCAAATCGGCTACTTTCGATGACCTTGATTTCCCTTGTTAGGCGCCTCTCCTTTAGGATCTTGAGCTTAATCTAGACACAAGTATGGCCAAACCTCCTCCTAATCCTCTTCCAAACCAAGCATGAAGCAAGAACCCTTCCTTCTTCCTTAGAATTTCAGGTCAAAGAAATGAAAAAAAGATGAACAACAAATTTTTTCTTCTCTTTTCTTCAACTCACGACAAGGGGGACACTCACCATTCTCTTTTTTTTGTTCCTTTCATTATTAAATTCCCATGCTCATTATTTTATTTTTTCTTACATACACCATTGTCCCAACATGTTTTATGACATGTTTTACCCATAATCCTTGTCATGGCGGCCACTAGCTATTAGAAATTTGACATGCAAGTCCCCCTTTTGTTTACATGCACTATTAGGTCCTTATAGAATAGCCTATCACATTTCAAAAGTGTCACACAAGTCCTAATAACTGAATTCACATGCAATCGACTAAATCGAAGCTTGAAATTTTCACACATTCATAAATACATATTCTAGACAATAAATATTACGTTCAAACATTTGGTGACTCGGTTTAGCGGTCCGAAACCACTTCCCACTAGGGTCAATTTTGAGCTATCACAAATAGTGGCTATAAATCCAGAGTGCTATCGTTGTACTAGGGACCACAGAACCATATCACATAAGCAGGTTATACGATTTACTATAAACGAAACACAAACATGTGTTTTTTGAAAGAAAGGTGATATTTTGTTTATTGTTATTTTTCGTTTTTGTTTTTCAATACATACAAAACAGCATTTTTAAAGAATATTACTAAAAAGAGAAGAGGGTTACCTTTGACGCTTAGAAAATGGAAGATTTTAGACTCTCCAACCGCGTACAATGGCGTGTGGTTGGCACGCGTGTGATCGATAGTCAGAGCTTCATGATTCGGTGAAAGAAGAAAGCGAGAGTTTTAGAAAAAAGGCGGGGTTTAAATGAATTTGGGTGTAAAATTTTGTTTTTATAATAGTATAAAATGGCCTTTGTTTTGGCTTAAAACAATAAGCCCTAAAACAGCGCCATTTAAGCATATAACTTCGTGTGTCAACCCGACTCGATCAAGGGATCCGTGTTTTACATTATTGGAATAATTGTCCAATTGGTCCTTCCACACTTCTATCCTTTAAAATTAAATTTCTTTCATATTTAAATTTTACCCAATAACTTTACTTTTAATTTCAATTTAGTCTCGATTTGTGATACACGAGCAATGGAAGCGATGACGCTTTAGGGATTAGGGCTATTTACCCGGTGAGTCCCTCTCTTTAAGCGCACTCTAATTAGGCCCCAAATTCGGTTTGATATTTTAAAATTAACCCTCTGAGTTTTATTAATCATTAATTTTAATCCTTTTTATATATTTCTAAATTTTTTATTTATTTGTTTTAAATATTTTATATATTATTTATTTTACTATAAACATTATTCATATATAAAAATTATTTATAAATATATTATTTTATTATATATTTATATTATTATGTTATGTTGTCTATTATATATATTATCTATTATTTATTTATATTTTATCATATATTATTTATTATGTTGTTTATCTTTATCTTTATTATTATAATTTTAACACTTGTAAATTATTATTAAAATTACATATTATTGAATATTTAGTATGATATATAATCTTCTAAACTTATTACAAAATTTTGTTCCTATTTAACATATTATTGTAAGTATATATATTAGGTTATTATATCATATAGTATATTTTTGTATATATATTAACCTTTTTAAAAAAATCACTTTTCACTATTTATATCTTGTTTTAAATATTTGTTATCTTGCATTTATTTCCTTTTGACTTATTTTATATATGTTCATAAATTTGTTGATTTATTTTCATGTTTTTTATTTAGTGTTTTAGTATGTTAATTTTATCTTAAATTATTTTTTATGTTATTTATTGTTTTTATATATTTGCATAAAATTGATTATTTATGTTGTTATTTTAAGCTATGTTTGCATATATGTTATGAAATTTAGGGTTTCCCATGTTGTGTTGTGCATGAAATGTTAATGTATGTTGTTTTAAGTATACTTGCATGAATTGCTAAAATATGTACCATGTAGTTTATGTTATTATTGATATCTTGAAATATGTTAAATGCATCATCGTTTAATTTTTTTAAAACCCCAAAGTTTTAAAAATGAGGCAATGTTTTTTGTATTTAGGAATTAGAAATGGTGCCCTAACATCTTTGAGTTCGATTTACCGTTTGTCTAAATGCCTAAAATACCCTTCTAAATGATTTTATAAATTACGTGGTGATTTGATTACAAGAATTTTAGAATATCATGTCCTATCATCTTGGATATAATATTTATATTTTTGGAATGAAGGAATCTCGATTTTAAACTCAAACTATTACGACTTTGAAAAGGGATCCTATTTTAAACTCTTTCAAAATTTCATGATGAAAGATTGTTCTCACTTGAGTAATCAAGCACAAACTTGACCCAAAATCGGGAGTGGGCTAGCTACCTCTAAAAGGTACATTGGCAAAATAGGGCAAATAATGTTGCAACAGCACGATTAGAACCGAGGCTAGGCAACCAACCCTTGTTTAACATCGTTAGATGTCGTGAGGAAAGGGATGTGTCTGATGTCATCACAAGTATTTTTTCCATTAATTCAATCTCATAAATTGCCCTTAATTGAAATAGGATCCACCCATTCGTATGTTGCATGTAATATGCACGATAAACTAGGTGTTGTGTTAGAAACCATTATTGATATAACCGTAGCAAGCTCCTTAGGATAGTCGGTTATTATAAATAAAGTCTATAGGAGATGTCCATTAAAGGTTTAAGGGTAGTGCCTCTAGTAGACCTTATGGAGTTACCATTTCAGGGAGTTTGATTTAATTATAGGTATGGATTGGTTATCGAACACCGGTTCCTTACGAGTTGTTGCAACCTATCAAAATACCTTAGTCGAAGTGGGAGCGAATAATGGTGGGAGCGAATAATGATGGACATTGTTAGTGGGTTACCCATAACACCCACTAAGAAAGATCTAATTTGGGCAATAGTAGACCGGTGACTAAGTCAACACGCTTCTCTCATCTATAAAGATTACCCATTGAAAAATTGCTTAAGTTCTATATTTACGAGATAGTGCGGTTGCATAGGGTGCCCATATCAAAATCTCTGATCAAGATGGAATTGTTAGTTGAATCGATTATTCTATGTGTTATTATTTAATATGTTTTAACATTTGTTTGCTCGATTTTCTTATAAAGTGACTCATACTAAGCGTCATAGCTCAATCCCCATTTATTTCCATCCTTATAGATGACCCACCAAGTTAAAAGCGTGAACACGACATCCGAGGTCTCGGCTCGATTTAATTATTGAATTATTTAGGCTTATTATTCAATTTATTTAATTATTCAAAGTTTTAATATATTTTATTTTGAACTATGGCATGGAATTTAGGGTTTAGGTTTTATTTTTGTATTGCATGACACGTAAATAGAATTTAAGGATGCCACTATACGGTTAATTATAAACCCCGATTTTTATTAAAACACATACTATTATCACATTTCCCTTTGCTAAAAGAGATGAGCTATGGCTCGGTGAATACACAAGTACACAACACAAGAAAGCAGATCAATAATTCACAAACTAAATAACTCACTTATAGACAAATCGCATAAAATAGTTCACACATAAATAGTTCTACGTAGGTGGTTTGCATACAATCGGTTGGCATGTCACTAATTCACTTATAATCAACCCCGTTTAGTTTGGTGATATATTACCGGTTCGTGAAAATGAAACATAATTAAATAATATACTCATTGGATAAGCGGTTCTCCTAAAACACACCTTAAGACTCATAGAGTCACTCAAATCGCCGTATAAGTGTATACGAATACTCACACTCTTGAAAAACACCCTTAAGATCCCGGTGAATGAAGCATTACTCGACATTCCTTATTTCTCCATCAAATCATTAGGCCATAATGCCCTATCACATTACATAGGTGAGCACTCACGATCCTATGGCAAGTCAACTATAACTAATGGTTCCAAAATTCACAATGCCAACATATCGTAGTAATACACATTTGAGATCACGTCATTTTAGGCTCACAATTTTAATAGAGCTCACAGTACCACAACACATCATAGAATAGCTTGCAAAATAGAAAATTAGGCATAAAACAACAGCATAGTAGATTTAGGGTTCGCACACCGCATATATATACATTTATATATAATAGATAGAACAAAAATTTTTAATGCAAAGGTATGTAAATATATTTTTTATTAAAACCCACACATGCATACATATAATACAAAACCCTTTTAATGCAAAGTTATGTACATATATTATTTATAATAACTATTAGAATTAGGTGACCCAAATTCTTATTTAAATAAAATACGATGGAAAATAAAATAAAAGTAAAATCCATATAGAACTAGACTTCTTTTATTTTATTTTAGAATAAGGTTTTAAACCTTATTAAACTTCATCTAATTTATATTGATTAGGATAAGGTGTTTCAATCCTACTAGAATATGGCTTTGCAAGCCTATAAATAGACATAGTCTATTCCTCTTGTATTTGAATTCAAATTTTTGACATAGTGAATTTTCTTCTCCTCTGCCCGTGGTTTTTTCGAAAGGGTTTCCACGTAAATTTGTGTGTTCTTTATTTTTATTTTGTTTTATTTTTCACAATAACCTTTGCGCATGCATTCATTATATATAGCAATTCCTTTTACATCAATGTATATATACTACATAAATTAAAAGCCACAAACTTATATATAATATGTAACAGTACACACAAATTATATTATATAACAAAATTTAGAGGCCTATATACATATATATCATATATTTAACCTAACCCTGGACGCATGTGTGCATTTTACTCAAGGTTCGCATAGCATGTAAAAACACACGGACATAGATTCATGCTAAGAATTCGAACAACGCATAGATGAGGTTTGCACAATGCATGGAAGAGGTTCGCACATGCACATGTTCAGTTCACGACAAAAGATAGGGTTCGCATGTCTTACTTGCTTTCAATAGAGTACGTCCTCGTTTTCAGATGCAGTATATAGTGTACTCACCTTGTTCACCACAATGTCGATTATGTGATCTTTTCCTTCCCTTTGTCTCTACTAGTCGATGCTTCTCCGGTATTTTCAGCTTCGAATGAAAAAATACACATCACATATTGTCTAAAAAAATTTAATTCATTCTCTATTCAACAACAGCCCACTACTTACGTTATCTCTTGCAGATTTTTATTATTCTAATACTTACCCCATTTTCTAACTTTTAACCCTTCTAACGTACATATATTTGTAGATCTAGACAGTTACTTAAACGTTAATCTCACCTAAATCTTTCTTTTAAGAATCAGTCACCGTTCAACGTCTTCCTCAAGAACAAAACCTTTTTAAACAACATTTCTTAGCTTCGCCAGCTTTAATCCACCATTTTCATGAAGCCAAATCATAAAAAAACAAAGATTATTTATATTTTCTAACTAAATCGTTGATACTTTAGTCAAAAGCATTTCATGCATATTTGATATGAAAATATATTGTTTACCTTCGTTCTTACTATCCTTCATGACTTTCGAGTGGTCCACTCAATAACCGAGCCAAAGTTTAAGAAGAAAAAGTTGGTGTATTACTTGAGAATTTAAAAAAGAAAATGGTGCTTGGTTGCTTAGAAATGTAATGCGCAATAAAATTTTGAAGGAAAATTAACTACCAAATGCAACAGCTTTTGAAATGAAGAAAGTCTAAAAAGAAAGAAAATAATAAAAAAGGAAATTAAAACATGAGAAGAAAATGAGCAGTGACAACTTATATAGGCAAATTCATTTATAAACTTGGTTTATTTATCCTATAGACCCTCCTAATTTTACTTTTATTTTAATATATCCCCACTAACCATTAGTCCTAATTTACCTATTTAAGTTCTCTACTTTACTATTATTCCTATTTAGTCCTAATTCTTGACGTGATTTCTATTTACTCTATTTTAATCTATAATATAATGTCAATACCATCGATCCGGTTTCCAAGATGTGACAATCTAACGTTGGGATAAAAATGGGTAGGTATGGTTAGAATTAATACATACCTACAAGGCCGAAAAGTATTAAATAAAGTGCCACAAAGATGGGGAAAGGTATGGATGCAAACATTGTTCCAAATTTTCCTACACAAATTATCATATATGTTAAGATTAAATCACTATTTGGATAAAATTTAGTAACTTTTTTACATTGGAGTGTGAACTCTTTTTTTGCCAAAGTTAGGTTTTGAGCTTAGTAAATTGTTCTCACATTGAAACTTGAACAAGGTAATCGTTCCCACTTTAGGGCTTGAACTTTTTATGTCCAAGTTAGTCCTTAAACTTGACAATGGTTCCCACATTGGGGCCTAAAATCTAGGGGCTTTAAGGACTAACTTGAAACAAAAAATTCAAACCCTATTGTGAGAACAACTACAAAATTCAAGGTTTAATTTAGATAAAAATATCCAAGCCTCAAAGTAGAATCAATTGTCAAATTTAAGGATTAGGGTTTCACAATATGAGAAAATTTGTCAAGTTCGGATACCAAAAAGTAATCTAACCCTTTATATTACCTAAATTTTAATTTATTTCCAACATATATTCATATATGAATATAAGTATTATTGTTCAAATACATATATATAAAAAGATCGGCGTATCAATGTTGGACTTATAGAATATAGAGAAAAACAACATGAAGCCACCGGTTAACTTATGAACTCGGTGACTTCCAACTCGTGTTAATCCTAGAGTTCGGCGTTTTCCACGAAACATAACTATGATAAGCGCGAATGAAGGATTGGTCCTTATTGTAAAGCCAGTGAGGCCTTAAGTTGGAGTTTCATAATGTTTGAGTTTAATCTAGGGAGGATTTTTTCGATTATCGATGGTTTTGGGTAACTTGTTCTCGGTTTTCCTCGAGAAAGGCTTGTTTGATTGATAGTTATGTTAAACTATCGTACCTGCTAGCTAATGCCACGGTTAATTCGTAAGCCGAAGGAGGAGTCACTAATTCGTTGGAATGATGGGTCATTTAGTATATAGGCTATTGTGTTAAACCATCGTTTTTTTATTCAACCAGTTTGATGGATTCCATAGCCAAACATTTTATAAAACTTTGATAGCTTTTAATATTGACATAATAGTAATTTTAGCTCTCATTGTTTATACATTGTGTCCATTTATATAGTGCAATTTTGTATTTTAGAGTTTTGCTTTTATTTGTAAGATTCAAGATTAAATTTAAAACAATAAAAAAGATAAAAATTATTATATTAAATTTTTAGGTTTTTAATATTAATATATTTTTGATCAAATTTAATTGATAAATTTAATTTTTAGCTTTTAAGGTGAAAGAGTCATAAAAAACAAAACTAAAGAAAAATCAAATTATACAAGGTGTAAAAGTTAAAGGTTGTTTTAGAATCAAAACTAAATTGATACAATGTATAAATATTGATTATTAAAATTTTTATTATGCCAATTTTATAAATAAAAAATAACAAATTTATATAAATAAAAAACAAAATAATTAAATAGTATCACGGTTGATATTCTAAAAATAATTATATCGTAGCTTAAATGCATAAAATGTTGTCACATTGCAATATTTTTTGTTGAAGTGTATTTTAAAAATAATTAAGTTTATGAAAAATATTCTTAATAACATAGAATATAAAAAAAAAAAAATCGTTAGCAAAATAAATATAATTATAAGAGTTACAACGTCATCAAAAAATTTATACCTATGCTATTGATTAAGCGATCGGGGTAGGTTTCTTTGGGATAGAGCGAGAACATGCATTTGGATTTTGTTTTCCACTAACTTTAGGCTTCACATTGAACATTGTGATCTTGCATGTCGGTCGGTCCATTATGCGTAATTTCAATGTCTGCAAGTTCCACATTTTCACAAGGCAAAGTAGCACTACAAATAATCTTGGCGGACTTACGGGCGAGGCGGAAGTGTAAGTGAATGCTTTGAAACTAATGTTTCTTAGTTTAACTTTTGATTCTTCTGCATCAACAAAATAATGATTCAATGGCCGGCTAACTCTTTTTGCTCTCTTCGATTTTGATAAATATGTACATACATTTATTTTGCATTTGTTCCATGGGCAATATTTACGATCAATTATAATAGGAGAAGCCGACATTGGTCACGGTAATATCCTCAAAGTGAATGTTGAACAAGTGCGGAGTTCATTTTGGCCAAGTTTTGATTCTAACACCATTGGAAGTATTAGTCATTGTGCAATTTTTCTGTAACTCCATCAACGGCTCTTCATTTTTAAACAATCCGAGGCCTTATCTCGATACCATGTCCTGGTCCACAAGTTACTCCATTGATAACCAAATTTTGGAACCATCCCCAATTGAAACACAATCATCACAGGTTTTATCTCAGGAGTTAAGAACATTGACCCCATCGATCTCCCAATGTGAATCCCATACGTGTTTGGGCTTTAAATCGGGTCTGAATCTGATGAAATGTTGAAAGTAATGTTTTGCATCCTAGAACATTAGCACAGGCGCTTCTTGTCTTTGGTAGTTATATCTTGTATCATTGCATTGGTTAAAAATCAAACCTTAGGTTACATTCAATTCTAGAATGAAACAAAAATAATTATTACTTAATTCTATTTATAAAACAAAAGTCGTAACTTCTCAATAAGAAAATAACTTACAATAGGAAGTGAACCACAATAATCATGACCTTTGCGACCTTCCTTTTATAAGCGGTGGTTCCACGGTAGTCAAAATTCCTCCGCTGGACAATTTGAAATTTTCAATTCTATTGAAAGCAATCCATTTAGGCTCCTTGAAAGCACCGAGTCTGCGGAGCCTTCACGATTGCCTTGAACTTGAAGCTCAATAGGAGCCTTGCAAGGACCATCTAAGGTAGTTGTACTTAAAAATATATCCCTTTAGGAATCACAATTTTTGACGGAGATGTCGAGGCACATGCTTCTTTCAAGCATCCAACAATGGCTAAAACCAAATAAAAAAATAAAAAGATACATATAAAGATAAGAGATTTGGAAAATAGTTATGCATACTTTTATCTGTGACTATAAAGTTATATGATATTTTGCTTACCTTACTCAAATCTTTTCTCGTCGCCTTTGCACCAAACTTTGCAACAACATCAATAACACCACCACCTCCTCCACCTTGACCTTCAACGGATGATATGGATAGAAGTACTAGTATTAACATGGATGAAACAAAATTAAATTGAATAGCCATGCTTTATTTTATTCACTACAAAGAGAATGATTTACATCTTTTGTTTTGTTTCAAACCATCTTATATAGATAGAGTAAGGCCAAATTACAACCAACTAAACATTTTCTATTTTAATTAGCGTGGGTAAATAATATGACCAAGTTTTGCTTACTATAATTAGCACTTCTTTTCATTTTTGGAAGCAATTAACTCGTTAATTTGCCAACAAACTTGATATAGTAAAAATAATTAACTAACACGTGACTTAATATAACTATTTAAGGTTTCTATATATAAATGAAAATGATGAATAAAATTATCGACTTAGCTCGATTGGCATCGACCTTGTTGCATCACGAGGAGACCATGGGTTCGAGCATGTTGAAGGGCATTAATGATCTCTTATATTAAGGGTTAGGGAGGAGTTATGAGTAGTTCTAGGCAATGTATAAAAAAGCGATGAGTAAAATTATCCATTACTAATTTATTTTCTATATTGTATTAATAATTTATTATATGGTTAGATATAGATAATTAAATATGTATGTTTAATAGTATTGAAAATTATAGTACTTTATTAACTTTAAATATTTTAAAAATAAAATTTATTAATAATATAATAATATTAAGCTCGACTTAAGTTAGTTTTTATATGAAAATAAAATCACCCATAAAGGTTAAGTCATTCTAGAGTGAAAGAAAAAAGGGCTTATTTTTCGTTGACTTGTAAGTTATTTTCCATTGACCAAACTGTTTTCCATGAGACAAACAAGGAAAATGTAGAAAATATTTTTGAAACCATTTTCAATGAAACAAAGCAGAACACCTTGACTAAGTTGGTATGACAAGCCAAGGGAACCAACTTTGGTTTGTAGATTACTTGAATTCAAAGTCTCATTGCAATTTCATATAATTATTCCATTCATCAGCAATGGTATACAAGTTTAGTTATAATACTACTAAATATCGTTAATAAACATAATATGCAAGTATGCTTTTATTTTATTTCAATTTATTAGTAAGGTTTTTTAAATAATATCCATTCAATGAAAAAAATTAAAAGTGAGGATCAAATCTCAGATAAATGTACTAAATAAGATGTAAATACAAAATGAATTACAAAAGAAAATCATAAATAAGATGTAAATACAAAATGAATTACAAAAGAAAATCATACTTTGTTTGAATCAAGTTGAAAACTATATCATATGTTGGTGTTTAGCCATTAGGGCATGAATGTTAGACCTTGATGTGTATAGTTTTGTCATGCCTTCACTTGTTGTTACAATGGGCACACCTCAAGCACCCAATAAATCTGAATAGCTTGCACAAAAATAGGCAAACTAAAACTACTGAGAGCTCTCAAAATGGGAAATCAAAGCCTTAGTAGAGGCCAAGCAATGCAATATTATGTTGGAAAGAGAGGTTCATTAGCATCTCATTGGCGTCCCACAGGCGATCTGATGCCAGCTAATACAAAATTCAATGAGATGGAAGATAAAGGGGAATGGAGGGTTGATTTTCAGCCATATAATCGTCAACAACCACTTTGCGATCGAAAGATTAAGGCCTTACTTTAATAGCAATGTTGACAACTTTAAAAGCTCATATTTAAATTACTCTTGCCACTAATACAAAAATATTTATAAAAAATAATAATTTAAATAATATAAATTAATAAATAATTCATAAATTATTTTAAAAATTACACAATTGTCGTCTCCTACTATCCATATTTATCAAAGGAAAAGCGAATTAAAACATATGCAATTACCAAGCCTAATTTTGGGAAATTTAGGTTGGTGGAAAAAATCTATTACAACTAAAAGGCATAGTATAAAATTCTTCAATCCTATTATCTCTTCTAAGCGATCAAAACTTAAGCCCCATGGCATCCTCTATCTTTCTTGATTTCTCCACTTTTATTGTGTTGTCTAAGATCACATACCGTCAATCCCACCATTATCATTAGTGAGAACACGGTGTTCACGAATACATTAAACTGAAAAAACATTCACTTTGTTTTACCCTCTTTTATCATTGAAGATTATGGGATTGGAGTTTTTTTAAAAATAAAAAAACTTACTCGGGCAACATCGGTGTGGCGAGGCCATGATGGGATGGGTTCCAATATTGGTTGAAGAATTGAGGATGGAAATCCCTAAGAAGAGTGATAATCCTCTTATGATAATGTTTCTCGAGTAATTCCTGTTTACGAATTTGAGACATGATAATCTATGAGAACCTCCAATCAACAAAGCAACAATATTTTCATTAAGGTTACTAAGATTAGATAAACCAATTTTAGTCCAAAATCAAATAATTTTTTTCATCTTGGTCCCTATTTTTCTTTGTGAAATTGGGAAATTTTGTTATGAACTTGGATTAGGATGATGTAACACTTTTAATTTATGAAGCCATCACCTAAAATTTTAAAATCTAAAAATGTAAGAAATATATTAAAATATTGATTAAAAAAATCAGTGATGGCATAGTAAAATTTAATAATATCATTTTAGTGTACTTTAATGGAATCTAAATTTAAGGATTAAATTGAGAAAAGTTATCAAGTTCTTAAACTAATATGACCTTTTATGCTAAAAAATTTATATCGAGCTCGAATTTGGATTAGTCGAGTAAAGATCAATATGACACCCCAAACTCGGTCGGGACGGTCCGACACGGATTCGGCGACACATTAGCCAAGAGGTGATTCTATGAAAAACTACATAAATCACACCAACCATCCATACTCACCATACATATACAAAGATATCATACAAGCATTTACTCCTAAGAGCATGCTTTTCTAAATTAAACTATAAGTCATATAATAAGTGGAATAAAGGCGTACTGGATTTGATGGTACGTACTAGCTACAAAATGTCTTATTAGTTCATATGGGTAGTATCATATAATTCAAACAGCAAATTCAGCCAAACAAGCTAACATGGAGAATAAAAAATCTGAAAATTTAAAATGGACCAAAAATCCAATTACGACCCTCTAAAAAATTATTTTTAAATTGTCTAAAATTATCTAAGCCCCATTCAATTCTCTAAATTTGGAAATGTCCCACATTCCCTTCTTGGGATTTTAGAAGCTCAACACACATATTGTAAAAACAAAGTTTGTGTGATGGATCATTGAAGCTTCTTACCTTTCGTTATCCCATGCAATACTTATTGTTAAGGAGAAGAAAGCAAAAGTGAGCTCAGAAAGCTCGATGAATACACATGTACACAACACAAGAAGACAAGCATCAATAATTTATGTACTAAACAATACTAAAATTTTGAGTAATAAATAAATTGATAATAAACTAAGCTTTCTTCTAAAGCTAAACAAATGTTCAAAAATATTTGTTTTCAAAACTTCGATAGCTTATTAGGCCATTTGGCGACTCTTTGTAATCTTAAATTCAAGTCTAATGTCTAGGGCGGGTTGGGGATGTTACATTTGGTGGCATCGATTGCCTAGTTTTTCTAAATTTGTCTTAGTGAAATTTTGAAATATGTTTGCATGCATGCATCAAAAGGGTATTTTGGAAAAACCACGCCACAAGATTTTTGAAAATTTTATTTTTCTGTAGGAACATAAATCCAAGATTCTTGTTAAAAATTTAGATGAATTGTAAACTTTAGATTGTAAACATTTTGGAGGATAAATAATGCTTTAACTTTTGCTTGAAAATTATAGATATGCTTTAGATTTAAAACTTTCAAAAGATCACTATGAACACCCAAGGCTGATGTGGTAGGGTTGGCCACATAGGCTACACCTATAGAGTTACCCATTGTCCAAGGTGAAAACCCAATACTAGAGGAGGATTATGTTGAGAGCGAAAATGGTGACAACACGATGACCCGGTGATGTTGAGGATTGATCGCGTGATTTGTGACAAGTAATAAATATTTATAATGAAGATCAAGCCTAGACTAACTATTATCACTGACGAAAATGCAAGCGCACCTATCGAGCAATAGTATAATAACGAAAAGACCAGGATATCGTACCCAAGGGAACCAAAAGTACTAGTAATAACTATCTTTTCTTATTTAACCTAGAAATAAAGAGGGTTGTTTATTAAATAACTAATTATCTAAACTAAGAGCATACAGAGAGAGAAGAATTGGGGAATTGCTTTTGGGAAAAATCGATTGACTTGAGACAATACCTAAGGAAAAATCCACATAGACTTTACTTGTTATTACGGCTCAAGATCGGACGATTTATTCATTCAACTTGTTCTATGAGACTCCTAACCTATATTATTATCTCTTTCGAGACTAATAACATCTAACCCTCGATTGAATTAATTGAAATCTCTTTCTAATTAAAACCCTAGGCGTGATAAATCGATCTATGGACTCCTATATTAGGTTTCACCCTAATTCAACAAAATCTCGTACCCCTATTTCTAGGTGTTCGATCAACTCCACTTAATTATGACAAAAGTACTCTTAGATAGGGTCTATTCCTCCCTTGAATAAGAGAATGTCTTGAATTAGTATCACGGGATATCAAAACAAAATTAAGAACACATAATTAAGAACAAGTTAAATATTTATCATACGATTGAGAAAATAATAACAAGATTCATCTTAGGTTTCATTCCCTTAGGTATTTAGGGATTTAGTTCATAATAAAATAAGAGTACATCTCAAAAGTATAAAAATAACAAAACATAAAAACTCTAAAACCCACGAAGGAATTCAAGAGAGAGATCTTCAATCTTGGAGTAGCTCGGCTTTTGTGATGGATCTTACGGCTTCCTTCAAGTAATTTTCGACTTGTGGCTCTGTACTCGGAAAAGTTAGGGAGGAGGCTCTATCTAAGTCATACTTAGGGTGTTTATATAGGCTTTGGATTGGCTTTCTTCCTCCTAAGTATCCTTTTGATTATAAAATACAACTCCTTGAAAAAGGGACACGTCCAGTGTGCCACGGTGTGTAATGTGATTGCCGGTAGTGTTTGATCCGTTAAATTGCACACGGCGGTGTGGGTCAATGGCTAGGTAGTGTGAATCTTGAAAACCTTGGTCGACACTCTCTAAAGACAGGCGTGTGTGCTGCCGTGTGGCAAGGCTTAGGTGTGTCATCTTCTCGATTTGGTCTGTTTTGTCCCTTTTGGCTCGTTTTGGCTCCTTTTGACTCTTGGTGCTCTTACGAGTACAAAACATGAAATAACCGAATTAAGAGCACCAAAATCAACAAATCTAGTAATAAACATCCATAAATATGCTAAGTAATTAGGGTAAAAATATGTATAATTTGGCGTTTATCAAATACCCCCACTTAAGCATTTGCTTGTCCTCAAGCAAAAATCTCATTACTACTAGAATTCATTCCTTTCTATCGCATGATCATTCTTGATAATGTTACAAACTATTCCACGAAAAATCATACGATTAAAATTCAACTATAGGGGCATTAAAAGCCTCAAACAATTTAAATCAAATATTTTGATAATAAAATCATAGGTAATCTCCTTCCTCTAAGTAATTAACTTTAGTCCTAAATATACAGAGATGACATCCTCACTAAAGATTTACTCAAATCACTCAAAGTGTTTAAGGTTCAAGATTAAGCACTTCGATTGTCTAACATGAGAAGTTATTACCATAGACTTGCATGAAAATCAAATCTCCATCACTTGCAAATGATATGATACACAAATCAAAAGGTCTTTGCATGGTTTTAATGGGGTTTAGGTTACGGTATGGATACAAGCGAAGAAAAAAGTTAGAATCGAGATAATTTCAATGTGTTACGACTATCAAAAACTTAATTCTTGAATTACAAACAAATATCTAGAACTATATTACATAAGCTCTCTTTTCATGACAACTTTAGCTTCTTGAGAATTACAATAATAATCTTGAGTTTTTTTTAAGAACAAATCAAGTCAATACAATATAGAAATCATACTTCATGATTCATGTAACAAAAAATGGTGAACATAGTGAGGTAACAATATTAAATTCAATCTCGATAAAAGGGCTAAATTAAGTAAGAGAATTTGGCAATAATGGGTTAATGGGTTAATGATGAGGTTAATCAATAAAAAGGGTTAGTAGGCTCAAGGGGTTCACTAAGGGTTTAATTATGTGGGAAGGCTTTTTATGGAGTAAGTGGGTTAAATCCCAATTGCCTTTATCATCTCAATATATCAAATCATACTTGTGATCTCGACATGTATAATCGAAACAAGTTCTAGAATAACGAGTTCATGCTAACACACTCAAACCACAAAAGAAGTGAGCAAGAAAAAAGCTATATGCTCAAAAGGCTAAAAAATCTCACCAAAAGTTGGGTTTTGATGTCATTCTTGTATACTTAAGATTTCGAGGATAATACCTCAATTAGGAAAATAACCTAAAATTTTAGTTCTCAAAATATCAATTTATCATGCTCGAATCTCTAATGTCCTATAATCAAATAAACATACATAATTCCCATGGTCTAATTCATGACTTATCAAAAATAATTATAGATCAATCGAATTCATTCTATCAATATTATGAAATCACTTAAACACAAGACAAAATTAGAGGATTTGAGAATAATGCAAAAGTTAGGCATTATGTTCACCCCCACACTTAAGATGTACATTGCCCTTAATGTACAAAGATAGAATATTCAAGGAAATAGATAAAAAAATCATAAGAGGAAAGAGGTGAAACTCCTTGATTTATGGATCTGAGCTTGATTACGAAATTTGGAGTGTTTGGGGAAAGTGGTAGTTGTCCTTTTTCTTTGCTAGATGAAGAAATTGGGTTGTTGAACATCGCTTTTCGTGAGGTATTGTTCCCTATTTGTTTCTTCATTCGTAAAATATTCCTAGCGACTTTGCTTGAAAGTTTGTAGAATCATGAGCGACTTATGAAGAGTAGGTGTGAAAGCGGCGTACTAAGATTACTTGTTAGAAATACCGAGAAAAATGAAGAAAGTAAAATTTACTAATATAGATATGTCTTGCAAAAGAAAATAATAAAATTGAAATGAAAATAAAAATAAAAATAAAAACATAGGAGGATTCAATGATCCTCATCGGTGAGAACCCTCGGTGGTGGCGATAGAGTTGGAGTGGCAATGTGGAAGTGCTATACATTTCCGCATCATGTGCTGCATGTAGATCCATCTGTCTATCACGTCGCTGATCTCACTTGTGAATCATCTCGGCTGTGTAGTGCAATCTGCTTGAAGCGGCGAGTCGGTCGGAAAGGTGTGCCAATGAAGTAGCCGCATGGTGGTCGCTCCTAGGTGGCGTGAGTGAAGGCTCCTTATCTTTGTGGGGAGGAAAGTGAGGACTAATGTAGGCTGAGTGAATTTTAGGGCGGTTTGGAGGTTGGGGAAGTGAGAATGTGGGGAATGGTGGCGGAATAGGGATTAGGGAGTGGAGAAGGGAAGATTTCAGCTAGGGTTTTGAAAGGGAAGAAGATGAATAGTGATTTGCTTATATAGGGAAGGGCAACATGGCCTAGGGCCACTGTGTACTCTGAAGGTTAGCCGTCTTTTTGAATTTTGCAATTTAGGTCATGCTGCTTCCTATCACGCCCTGTGTGTCTTAGGCGAGTTGAGGACCTGACCATGTCGCCTGACCAGTGCCTAGCTTTGTTCGCTTCTTCCATGCCCTTGTATGAAATCCCCACGCTGTGTTCATTTAATAGGTTCAACCACGGGTGTTGAACACAGGCGTGGCATGCGCTCATACTAGTTTCTCAATTTCAACCACAGGTCTTCCACACGTCACGTGTCATGCGCCGTGTTGTTTTTGTAGGCTCGACCCACGGTCATGTTGCATGACCGTGGCATTTATCGTGTGCGTGTTGGGGAATTTTCTTGCCTCTGTTTTCACTGACCATTATGCGCCGATGTGATTGGCCGTGCCTCTATAAACACAGTATTCAAGATCTCTATTAGTAGGTTAGGAGTTAAATACCAAAATTTAAAGAAATTAATAATGTTAGTGCTCGGGTTGCCTTTTGAAGCGCTTATTTATAGTCTAAGCTCGACTTACCTCTTGATGAATTGTCATAGTGGTTTGAGGAGTTTATACTCCTCGTTCCTACTATCAATCCCATCAAAATAAGGTTTTAATCGGGTATTGTTTACCTTAAAAGTGCTGAACTTGGGATGGCTCACCTCCATCGTGCAGAATGGGAAAATCTGAGAGTACCATAACGAGGATTTACTCATTGATTGTGGTAGTGACAATGTGGGGATCTGCAGACATCTAGTAAGACTTTATCGCCAACCTTAAGTTGATTTGGATAGTTATCGAACTCATTTTGGTGTAATTTTGGTTTATCGTGTGTTCTTGGTTTATGTGCTCGCCATTTGTCCAGCTCCTCTATTACGTAGCCTTCGTTCTTTATGAATGTGTCCTTTATTATTCTTGGAACATGGCTCGTGAACTTCTTTGAAACTCAATGTCGCAAAGTCATATTGTCGGTTTTAGTAGATTGGTGTGAACCATTACCTTCAATGTTCGATGTGATGCGAATTACGAGCTTGAAGGGTGATAATTTCGTCTCCCACGAAGTGGAAGCTCACCAATGCCAACATCGGATGGTGTTTTAGAGGTTGCTAAAAAGTGCCTCCCTAAAATCAAAGGGTGTTATTATCCTCCTCTATGTCTAGAACAACGAAATCAACAAGAAATTTGAACTTATCTACTTTCACTAGTACATCTTCAATAATACCTCTAGGAAATCTTATAGTTTTATCTGCCAATTGAATGCTCGTCCTAGTTTGTTTAGGGTTCCCAAGACCTAGTTGCTTAAACATTTTGTTAGGCATGGCGTTAATACTAACCCTAAATCAGCTAATACATGACTTATATCTAAACTACCAATTAAGAAAGGAATTGTAAAACTCACAGATATTTCAATTTGTGGGGTAGCTTATTACGTAGATGTAACATCGATTTTGGGTTTATTAGCGATTTTAATATTTTGTAAATATTTTTAAAATTTTGTATTTGGATGTGGAATTAGTATTTTGAGTAGGTAAATGGGCTTATAGAAGGCCCATGAGTTGGCCAAAACCAGTTGAATTTTGGAATTTTAGACTTAGGAGTTAGGGGTTACGGCTAAGTGGCCTTAAGTGGAGTGATGGGTAAATTGCATCACAAATGAGCCTTTGGTAAAGTGGCTAAGTAGCGCCACTAGGGAGCTATGAAGTGGCGTGTAAGTGTTGGGGAAGACACAGGTTCGATTCCTTTGTTGGCAAATAGGTGCATTTATTTTTTTAGTGCGGGAGGGTAAGTGTTGGAGTTCGGTGGATTACGCTAGAGGAGAGTTGGATCGGTTTAGCTGCTTGGATTAAGGAGTGATAAGGGGAGAGATTTAAGGGATTTGGATGAGGCTAGGAGTTAGCCAAGATGGGAAATGAAGAGGAAAATCGGCGGGAGGATTGTGAGGGTAGTATTTGGCACTTAGGGTATTGTTGGTGCCGTTTTCTTCTACTTTTACACCTTAGGATTGTTCTTTTCTCTCTTTTCCTCTCTAGCAAAACTACCACCTCCCTACTCTTCTTCTTCTATTTTTCTTCTTCAAACTATTCATCATACCTACTATTCATCAACACTTTTGCGAATCTATAAAAGCGAAAACACATGATCATTGCTTGTGCCGATTTCTTCAAAGCCGAGTTCTTCTATATTCTTTTGCTTTTATTAATTTACAATCATCTTTTCTTAATCCTAGATTCGACCGCAATTCTACTTCAAGGTTGTAGCCCACATTATCATCTTCTTCATCACACAAAGCGAAAAAACCATAGAATTGGGGGCTTATAGCGAAACTTGAACTCAAAGGAATCGAGTTTTTACCATCGTTTGAAAGATAAATCGCAGTTGCATGGAGATCGAAAAGGAGTAAGGGGTAAGTGTTCATCATCTCGAGATCTGGTTATATTTTACAAAGTTAGGAAAAGCGAAGTCCTAAAATATAGAGAGGTTTGTCCGAATTGGGCATGTGGCTCTAAAGGTTTTTAACTGACGTTTTCTGTCAATGATTAGTGTCTTCTTAAGTGTTGGATTAAAGGCGTGGGTTGTTGGAGCAATCGGATTCGGAGCTAGCTACCGTTTTTGGCAAAGAAGGTAAGGTTTCAAAGGCTTTTAGGGATATGGTTTGAGCATGGATGAGTAAGTTTGGGGTTTAGTGATTATGGTTTGTAAATAAAGCATGCTAATCAATGTAGGATATCGGAAGGGATCTCGATGCGATCGTCATAAGCGGTGTGTCTAGAACACCCTTTCTTAGTTCAATTCGGCAAAAGCCGAGAAATCGGCATTTCATGGTCATGTAAGTATGTGAATGCTCTCAAGTCACGAGTAATTGTTAGATCTGGCACATAAGGTGGTAAGCACATTCGCGTGACGTTTAGTGTATTTCGGAAAAAGGGGCTAGATGGGCCAAAATTGGGCCCAATGGGCTTCTGGACCAATATGGGTAAGAGATGGGAAAATTAGCACATTAGGTAGATGGTGGAATCAAATTGCATAAAGCTGATAAAAATTCTTTGAATTAGCATGCGATGGCGTAGATCACGAAATTACCCTAAAGAGCAAAATTGCCGATATACCCCTAGGGTTTTAAATTGGTGAGCTGCTTGATTGATTACTCTTGTATTTTGCATGATATGCATTTATTAATATCTGTTGCATGGGATTGGGGTATTAATGGAGGAAATCTTGAAAGTGGTTCATCCACGTCTTGGAAACTTTGCCTCAAGCCGTGAAATTGAGCGGCGTTCTTTGCAAGCTATTGTAGTGTGTAAGTGGGTGGGTTGAGATATTCCCCACATGGTGTGTAGATTTGATGCAGGCGGTGTAGCGGTTGGTGGGTTGAGTAGTCTCCCGGATGGGCTTGCATTCATTATTCTTGTTGTTACTCATATTCTTGAGCGGGCTATGGGCCACCTTGTTATGTAAAAGGGCTAAGGCCTTGCTCATGTGATACGAAAAGGGCTTGACCTCTTGTGTCTGATATCTGAATAGGGCTCGGGCCCAATGGGCTCAGGTGAATTGGGCTTTGGATGGGTTTACTGTATACTGCTGAGTTTTCCCAAACTCACCCCTTCCTCTTCCATCCTTGCGGGTGAGCCCTAGAATTGGTGGACTTGGGTAGGCGGGATTGAGTGGCCATAAAGATTGATTGCCGATTTTAAATAAGTTTAGCATTTATTTTGGATTATTTTATTATGCTTAAAGTTGTAATAAGGTCGCTCTTTTTAATTACTTATATTTTGGGGATTATTAAAGCGGCTAGCACTAGGGTTCGTTTTATAAAATCTACTTGTTTTTAAAAGATCACGATGGCATAAAGTTTCATAAAGTAAATGTTTTCCCAAGAAAATAAATATCTTTAAGCAAATGTTTTGCAACCTTAATCATTTTCTTAAGATGGTCATAATCAACAGTTTTCTCAAAATTATACGAGATGTTAGAGTGTGGCAATGGCGGTGTGCATGTCTAGGATTGGATCTGAAGGAGCTTGGTACTTAAGCGGTCAAGCGGACTCACCTCCTCTTCTTCTGGTTTCCTACACGGTGCACAACTTCCATTCACTTTAACCTACTTTTAAAAGTGTCTTTTACAACACCAACTCACTTTTCCAAACTAAATGTCTGGAATGTTTTGAGCAGCATCAATGTGGCGCATCGAGATCCGGTCATAACGTCGAGGCGGGTTTGGGGTGTTACATTTAGTGGTATCGAGCCTAGGTTGCAACAACTCGGTGTGGATCGGGTCAGAAATCTTTTCAAAAACTTGGGCCTAAGAAGGGTATTTTTGGAAATGGTAAGATTTTGAAGATGTTCAAGTTTTCTATTTGTTAAGCGGGGTTAAATCAATAGTTTTAAAATAAAAGTGTTTCCAAATGAAATCTTTTTATTTTGGTAAACAAAAACATGGTTTTAATTTTTACATGGATGATAAGGAAGTAGCTGCTGAATCCCGACACCAAGTCGTAAGTGATCTTTTTACGCTTTAAGTATTTATATGGGCTATCTTGTAAATAATCTGCAGATAATCTTGAGCCTTAGAGATAGAGCTATTGATGATGTAGTATTAGGACTACAAGACTAAAACCGTAGCTAAATTATGATTGCTTGAAATAACTACGAAACTCTATCATTCATAAGATATTTTGTAATAAGCAGTGAAACCGATAAACTAATGTCATAAAATTAGTGTCGGATAAATCGTTATGAGTACAAGGGCTACTCGAGGTAGAGGCGTGGTCGAGGCGAGGTAGCACTCAAGCTGGATCTGCGTCATCTGAACACATGCCGGTGGCGAGAATAAATCCACCACCGATTAATGAAAATGGGCCGTATGGCCAATGCGAGGGATGGCGCTTTGTCTCGAGGCCATGTTGAGGGTTTTGGAAAGGGTGGCCGGAGCTAACGTCGGGCCCATGTATAGGGGTCCATTTACGAACGACTTGAACCCATGAATTTGAGATTTTTAAGGCGTGTCTGGGTGGCCCCAAATGTGGTGAATCTTGGTTGGAAGCCACAGGCGGATCATGGGCGACTGGACCTTGCTGGGGAAGCGAAGTTGAAAGAGGCGATGTCGTTCTTTGCGGGATGAAGCGTGTCGATGGTGGATTCTTGTGAGAGAAGGTACCCCGGTGAGAGGGTAACATGGGAGCTATTCAAATAGACCTTTAAGGCAAAATATGTTGGAGCTAGCTATGTAGATGCCGCGAAAGGAGTTCTGAATCGACTCGGGGAAATAAGACCATTCTTTGAATATGAGGCGGAGTTTCTCGATTGAGTCGGTATGCTAATGGCATCGTTTCCTTGAATACAAGCGCGTATGTTTTGAGATGGCCTTAGAGATGAGTTAAGGGTGCTCATAGCTCCATGAAGAAGCGAATTTATTGCCTTGGTAGAGAAGGCTAAGATAGCGAGGAAGTGAAGCAAACCAAGCGGAGGAATCGTGATAAGGATCGGAATCGGTTCGGGAGGGATCTTTGGACCGTGGTCTTGTAAATCAAAGCGTTAAGAGAGCTAGGATGGAGTGTGACAACGAATTAGGGCCTAATCGGAATAGTGGTTTCGTGACCACAAATCCGAGATAGAAATAATTGTTTTATAATTATTTTGGGGTTTATGATATGATTGCATGATTGTGTGAAAATTTCGTGATGAAATTCTATGCCTAAAGTGCTTAAATTGAAAGTAGGGACTAAATCGAATAAGTTGCAAAATTTGCATCGAAGTTTTAGTATGAAATTGTTTTGGAATATTAATTAGGAGGTCTTAAATAGCAATTTGACCAATTTTAAGTTCATGGACAAAATTAGGACATGGAAGGAATTTTGAAAGTTTAGTAAGGAGGGCATTTTGGTCATTTGGATATTAAATGAAATAAAATGGGAAAAATAACACAAAATTGATCATCATCCTCCTTAGTTGCTGCGAATTCTCCCTCTCTCCATAGCTAGGGTTTCTTCAATTTTCAAGCTCCATAGTAAGTGATTCCAAGTCCGTTTTTAATGTTCTTTCGTTTTGGAATCCGGAAGCTCGATTAAGCTTATGCTAGTAATAATTTAACCTAGGGTTCACATTTGGAAAAATACCCATAGGTGAAATTTGTGTATTTTGATGTTTTATGATAGAATATAAGGTTTTAAATTATGTTAAATAACTTGTGCTACTAGGTTTTAAGTGAAAAGCGAGTAAAAGCAGCATAATCGGTAAAAATACCTATTGTTCATAACTATATGATAGAGTGAGAATTTGATGTTGTTGTAGAAGAGAAAATGTTCAGCATATCATAAAATATAAGAATAAGGGCTGAAATTAAATTCCGAGCCTAGGGGCAAAATTGTAATTTTGAAAAAGTTAGGGGCAAAATGTAATTTTTCCATGATGTGATTTTTGGATTGAAATAAATAGTATGAGTATTAAATGAGCTAAATGTGTTATTATAGATCAAGAAAGGCGGAATTGATCTCGAGCAGGAGAAGGAAAAGCGTTTTGGACTAAATTGCAAAATTTCCACATTTTGCACCAAGGTAAGATTTGTATGTAAATATTACAATAATTTCATGTACATTCTTATATTTCAGCCTATTATATAAATATACTAGCTGATGTTAAAATATAAATCGACTATTGGAAGAATGGAAATAAATAGAGAGAGATCCGGTTGAACATTAGGAGATCGAATGAAATAGAGGGCGTAGCTAGGTCACATGTATGATCTTTGAGTGCACATCATGTGTACAAAGCTACTGAGACACCACTGGTAGCTAGGTCACATGTGTGATCGAGATGTATCCCATGTAGACAAGAGAGCTACGTGAAAGATAAATGTAGCTAGGTGCATGCGTGATTCCAAGTGAAGGACACCATGTAGACAAGAGAGCTACGTGAAAGATAAATGTAGCTAGGTGCATCGTGATTCCAAGTGAAGGACACCATGTAGACAAAGAGCTACTGAGACAAATCGGTTGGGTCGCATGAGTGGTACTAAGTGTTCCCCATGTGTACAAGAGAGAGAACTAAGCGAAGTATGATGGTGAAGTGTGTCTTTGAAACCATTAAATATCGAGATTGATCCGAATTGTTCAGCAGGATGGTTTTGTGGTGATATTGTGGTTTGGACCTACACTTATGGTAAATGAAATGGGGTGAAAATGATTTGTGGTATATACATATATAAGATAAAATGAGGTTAGCATAAAGAATGTGTGAAAGAGTGAAATTAGCATTAAAACTGTTTTTAGATGGTAGCAGTGACGTGATTTTGAAAAATCACCAAAAATAGGAGGAATATAATTAGAGGTTGAATGAGATGTGAAATTAAAGTTTAATGAGTCTACTTTCATATAAAAAAGCAGAGCAAGCAAAGGAATTCTATATTTTGAGATATTTACAATTGTATGTGACTTGCTCAGGATGAATACGTGATCCCTGTTCCAACTTTGAAAAATCATTAAAATTGTACAAAGCAAATTAAGAAATATAGTTTACATGCCTAAATTCCTTATTGAGACTAGTTTTAAATGAAATAGACTTCAGGGTTGTTTGAATTGTGTACTGAGAGAAATTAAATTTGTAGTGAACAGAGGTCAGATCAGTCGAGCTGTGTAACAGAAACTTTAACTAATAAACTGTACTAATCCGCTGAACCAAAATTATAGAAAAAAATTATCAAAAAGCTTTATGAGTCTAGATTCAGGAAATTTTACGGTTTGAATTTCGAGTTTTGTAACTCGAGTTATGATTTATTTAGTGAATATGGCGCAGTGAGAGATAGCTTAATCAAAGTGGAATGAATAGTGAAGTTAAAGTAGATATACTTGAATTGTTGTGTAAACATGTTAGATTTTTTTAATTAGTATTTACATACTTACTTACTAAGCTATAAGCTTACTTTGTTTCTCTCTTTTGTCTTATAGTGTTCTTGACTTGCTCGGGAGTTAAGGATCGTGAAGATCTACCGCACTATCATACTTTAGGGTATTTGAACTAAACGTTTTGAATTATGGCATGTATAGTAGGCTTAATTATTTTATTACGAGTCATATTTGTCTAGGTTTAAAATATTAGTTCTGATTTTCGACCAGCTAATTTGTACAAGCCATTAAAGTTGGCTAATATTGTTCAAGACATATATTATCGATGCACTATCAAATTGGATGACATATTTATATTTGGTTATGTTTAATGGTATGTGTTATATTACAGTAATACCTTGTATCTGTTTGTGACTGATAGCAGGTAAGGGTGTTACATTTAGTGGTATCGAGCTATGGTTTAGTCGGTTCTCGGACTAATAAAGTGTGTGTAAAAGTCTAGCTATACATGCCATAAAAATATTGTGATAGTGTGGTGACTCTGATTATTCTAAAGCGTGTTTTGTTTTAATATAGTAATGGATCATGAAGGAGCTATGGTGATGATCTTGCTAGTAATGCTCAAGCTCCCTTTACAAGGACCACGCTTTGTGGAAAGTAGACACGAGACATTGAGACAAGGAGATGAGGCTCGGGATGCCTTTTTCCAAATGATGAACAATTGGTATCTTGAATTTATTCGAGCAAATCCAATGCTCAACCTCCTCCACCCCTCCTATACCTCGGGCGATTCACAGTGCTGCTCAAGGTATAGATTTGGTAAGAATGAACAAGCCTCCGGTTGACAAGATTCGAAAACAAGGGGCGAAGAGTTTAGAGCAAGGTCGATGATGATCACGAGAAAGCGGAATTCGGCTTGAAAATTCTACCGTGTATTTGATGAGCTCTCATGTACACCAGGAATGCTTAAAGTGTCTTGTATCACTTTTGAGAGATTGACTTACCAGCGGTGGAAGACTTTGGTTCTGATGGTGCCAAAAGAAAAAGTTACTTGGGATTTCTTCGGAAGAATTTAGAAAGAAATACATAAGTCGGTGATTTATTGATCAAAAAGCGGAAGGTTCCTTGAATTGAAGCGAGGAAAATGTGCATGGCAGTATGAGCAATTTGTAAGACTCGACAAGTATGCCGAATGTGTGTGTCACAGAGGCCATTATGTGTAGAAGATTTGAAGATGGGCTGAATGAGGACATTAAAGTGCTTGTAGGAATTTTGGAGTTGAAAGAATTTGTAGTATTGGTTGATCGAGCTCTTAAAGCCAGAAGAATTGAACAAAGAAAGAAGAAAAAGCGCTATTGAGGCGAGATGTCGAAAAAAAGAAATACCACCGCTAGTAGAGGTAGACCACCGAGAAATCTTGGAGGTGGGACTAGTAATAAAGCTGTGATGAAAGATTTAGCGGCAAGATCGAAGCTAGAGCACTGCTAGAGCTTATGCTATCACGTGCCAGAAGATGCATCATCTCCGATGTTATTCTTGGTACATTTTCTCTCTATGATACTATTGTTATTGCATTGATTGATCCGGGTCCACTCATTCCTATATTTGCATGAATTTAGTATCCAATAAAAAGTTGCCTATTGAATTTCTTGAGTTTACGATTAAAGTGTCGAACCCTTAGGCCAATATGTGCTAGTTGACAAGGTTTGCAAGAATTGCCCATTAATGATTCAAGGTCCTTTTTTCAAGCCAACTTGATCTCTGTTACCATTTGGTGAGTTTGGCGTTATCTTGGGAATGGATGGTTAACATTGTATGATGCTAAGGTAGATTGTAAACAAAAGGTACTAGAGTTGAAATGTGAAAATGGAGAAATTACGTGGGTTGAAACAGATGAATCAAATAAATTGCCTATGGTGATTTACACATGTCTGCAATACATGAGAAAAGGTGTGAAGCTTATAAAGCATGTAATGAATATTGAGTTGCCTCAACTGAAATTTGAATCAGTCTTAGATAGTCTGTGAGTTTCAGGATGTATTTCTGAGGAATTGCACAGGTTGCCTCCGAAACGAGAGAGATAGATTTTGCCATTGATTTGTTCTGGGTCTTGCACCGATCTCGATTGCTCCATATAGAATGGCTCGGTGAATTAAAAGAATTGAAGGCTGATTCTGCGGAGTTAACGGACAAAGGATTTGTGAGACGAGTTTCTCTCCACAGGTGCTCTGTATTATTCGTAAAAAGAAGGATGGTTCAATGAGACTTTGCATTGATTACCGTCGACAATAAGGTGACTATAAAGAACAAGTACCGTTCCTTGAGGATTGATGATTTATTCGATCGAGTTAAAGGGGCCAGATGTTTTCAAAGATTGATTTGAGGTCTGGTTACTACCGGTGAGAGTTAAGAGTCGAGATGTGCAAAACCGCCTTTAGGACAAGGTATGGACATTATGAGTTTCTTGTGATGCCTTTCGACAACAAATGCTCCATTATATTTATGGACTTAATGAATGGATCTTCCGACCATATTTGGATAAGTTTGTAGTAGTGTTTATAGATGACATTTTAATTTATTCTCGAGATGAGTCGAACATGCTGAACACTTGAGAACTATATTGCAGATCTTGAGAGAAAAGCTGCTTGCCAAGTTTAGTAAAAGTGAGTTACGGCTTCGTGAAGTCGGATTTTTGGGCATATAGTCTCGGTGATGGTATTGGTGGATCCAAGCAAGATTTCTGCGATCGTTGATTGAAACAGCCCAAGAATGTATCCGAGGTTAGAAGCTTTTAGGCTTAGCGGGTATTATAGAGCGTTTTGTTGAAGGATTTTCGATGATTGCCTCTCCTATGACTAAGTTGTTGCAAAAGAATGTTAAGTTTGAATGGATGATAAATGTCAACAAAGTTTTGAAAAATTGAAAGCACGATTATTTGAAGCACCAATTTTAGTACAGCCCAAGTCGGGAAAGGAGTTAAGTAATTTATAGTGATGCATCATTGACAGGGCCTTGGATGTGTGTTGATGTAAGAGGGTAAAGTGGTAGCTTATGCTTGAGGCAGTTAAAACCGCATGAGAGGAACTATCCTACACATGATTTGGGCGGCATTGTTGTTTTTGCTTGAAGATTTGGCGACATTATTTGTACGGTGAAAAAATGCGAATTTTCTTGATCACAAAAGTTTGAAGTACTTGATGAATCAAAGGATCGAATCTGCGGCAAGCGAAGATGGCTTGAATTATTAAAGGATTATGATTTAGTGATTGATTATCATCGGAAAAGCAAATGTAGTTCTTGGCCCTTGGCGAAAAATTTCTTTTTGCTTTGAGAGCCATGAACACGGGGTTAGCATTGTCGATGATGGGTCAATCTTAGCGAGAGATGAGAGCTAAACCGTTATTTCTCCGATTGATTTGTGATGCTCAAAAGAATGATAGTGAGTTATGGATCAAGAGAACTCAATGCGAATCGAGTTCGACTTCGGATTTTCGAGTTGGACGAGATAGTATTTGGTGTTCGAGGCGGGATATGTGTGCCAAAAAGCGATAAATTGATTCAGAAAAATATTACATGAGGTAGCGACAATGGTACATTTATCGATTCATCTGGTAGCACAAAATGTATAATGATTTAAGAGAAGGTGTATTGGTGGCGGTATGAAAGGGACATTTCGAATTTGTAACCAAGTGTTTGATCATCAACAAGTAAAAATTTGAACATCAAGTGCCTTGAGGATTACTTCAAGCCGGTAATGGTGCCTGGTGGAAATGGGACAAGATTACCATGGATTTTGTAACGGTTTGCCTTTAACTCCTAAAAGAAGGATCTTTGTTTGGGTAGTGGTTGATAGATTAACAAAGTCAGCCCACTTTATACCGGTATGTACCGATTACTCACTTGATAAATTAGCCAAATTATATATTGCTGAAATTGTGAAGTTGCACGAAGTACCTATGTCTATAATATCGAATAGAGATCCAAGATTTACCTCGAGATTTTGGAAAAAGTTTCAAGAAGCTTTGGGTACAAATTGAACTTTAGTCTACTATTTCATCCACAAGCAGATGAATCAAGCGGAAAGAGTAATCCGGTACTCGAAGATATGCTTAGATCTTTGTGTTTTAGAATTTGGAGGTAGTTGGGAGAAATATCTATCTTTGATTGAGTTTGCCTACAATAACGCTTATCAATCAAGTATACAAATGGCACCTTTCTGAAGCCTTGTGTATGGTAGTAAGTGTTAGAACTCCTTTATATTGGACCGAGCTTAGTAGGAAATAGATTCATGGAGTTGATCTAGTTAAAAAAAACCGAAGAGAAAATAAAAGTAATTCGGGATTGCTTGAAAGTTGCTTCGGATCGACAAAAAGTCATATCTTGATTTAAAAGAAAAGAGATTGAATTTCGGTGGGTGATAAAGTGTTCTTGAAGGTGTCACCATGGAAAAAGATTACGAGATTTAGTCGAAAAGGCAAGTTGAGTCCGCGTTTTATTGGGCCGTCTGAGATTCTTGAGAGAATTGGACCCGATGGCATATCGGTTGGCCTTCTAGCGAGTTAGAAAGAATTCATAACGTGTTTCATGTATCAATGTTCGGACGTTATCGTTACGATCCTTCATGTGATTTCCCCAACGAAATTGAGATTCGATCGGATATGACCTATGAGGAGAAACCAATAAAGATTTTGGCTCGAGGTTAAGCAGGTTAAGAAATAAAAGTATAGCTTTAGTGAAGTATTGTGCACGGACATGGGATAGAAGAGGCTACATGGGAACTGAGGAAGCTATGAAAACGATACCCAAACCTCTTTACGGTAAGATTTTGAGGGCGAAAATCTCAAAGGGAATTGTGACAACCCGAATTAGGGCCTAATCGGAATAGTGGTTTCGTGACCACAAATCGAGATAGAAATAATTGTTTTATAATTATTTTGGGGTTTATGATATGATTGCATGATTGTGTGAAAATTTAGTGATGAAATTCTATGCCTAAAGTGCTTAAATTGAAAGTAGGGACTAAATCGAATAAGTTGCAAAATTTGCATCCCGAAGTTTTAGTATGAAATTGTTTTGGAATATTAATTAGGAGGTCTTAAATAGCAATTTGACCAATTTTAAGTTCATGGACAAAATTAGGACATGGAAGGAATTTTGAAAGTTTAGTAAGGAGGGCATTTTGGTCATTTGGATATTAAATGAAATAAAATGGGAAAAATAACACAAAATTGATCATCATCCTCCTTAGTTGCTGCGAATTCTCCCTCTCTCCATAGCTAGGGTTTCTTCAATTTTCAAGCTCCATAGTAAGTGATTCCAAGTCCAGCTTTTAATGTTCTTTCGTTTTTGGAATCCTGGAAGCTCGATTAAGCTTATGCTAGTAATAATTTAACCTAGGGTTCACATTTGGAAAAATACCCATAGGTGAAATTTGTGTATTTTGATGTTTTATGATAGAATATGAGGTTTTAAATTATGTTAAATAACTTGTGCTACTCGGTTTTAAGTGAAAGCGAGTAAAGCAATATAATCGGTAAAAATACCTATTGTTCATAACTATATGATAGAGTGAGAATTTGATGTTGTTGTAGAAGAGAAAAATGTTCAGCATATCATAAAATATAAGAATAAGGGCTGAAATTAAATTCCCGAGCCTAGGGGCAAAATTGTAATTTTGAAAAAGTTAGGGGGCAAAAATGTAATTTTTCCATGATGTGATTTTTGGATTGAAATAAATAGTATGAGTATTAAATGAGCTAAATGTGTTATTATAGATCAAGAAAGACGCGGAATTGATCTCAAGCGGGGAAGGAAAAGTTTTGGACTAAATTGCAAAATTTCCACATTTTGCACCAAGGTAAGTTTGTATGTAAATATTACAATAATTTCATGTACATTCTTATATTTCAGCCTATTATATAAATATACTAGCTGATGTTAAAATATAAATCGACTATTGGAAGAATGGAAATAAATATAGAGAGAGAGATCCCGGTTGAACATTCGGAGAGATCGAATGAAATAGAGGGAGCGTAGCTAGGTCACATGTATGATCTTTGAGTGCACATCATGTGTACAAGAGCTCTGTGAGACACCTCAGAGTAGCTAGGTCACATGTGATCTGAGATGTATCCCATGTAGACAAGAGAGCTACGTGAAAGATAAATGTAGCTAGGTCGCATCGTGATTCCAAGTGAAGGACACCATGTAGACAAGAGAGCTACGTGAAAGATAAATGTAGCTAGGTGCATGCGTGATTCCAAGTGAAGGACACCATGTAGACAAAGAGCTCTGAGACAAATCGGTTGGGTCGCATGAGTGGTACTAAGTGTTCCCCATGTGTACAAGAGAGCGAACTAAGCGAAGTATGATGGTGGAAATGTGTCTTTGAAACCATTAAATATCGAGGATTGATCCGAATTGTTCAACGGGATGGTTTTGTGGTGATATTGTGGTTTGGACCTACACTTATGGTAAATGAAATGTGGTGAAAATGATTTGTGGTATATACATATATAAGATAAAATGAGGTTAGCATAAAGAATGTGTAGAAAGAGTGAAATTAGCATTAAAACTGTTTTTAGATGGTAGCAGTGACGTGATTTTGAAAAATCACCAAAATAGGAGGAATATAATTAGAGGTTGAATGAGATGTGAAATTAAAGTTTAATGAGTCTACTTTCATATAAAAGAAACAGAGCAAGCAAAGGAATTCTATATTTTGAGATATTTACA
>NW_026440396.1:0-125989 GCF_025698485.1 Gossypium arboreum
CAAATTTACTCATAGTGTGCAAAGCACACAAAACATACCTTGTTGTTGGGAATTTCACATGTGCAATAACTGAAAATTTTCCAGCAGCTTATAAATTTCAATTCACATACCTTCGGAGTTTATCCGGATATAGCTACTGTTCAAAACACCTTCGACATAGCCCGGTTATGGTAACCCGCACAAATGCCTTCGGACTTAACCCGGATATCACAACTCGACATTGTTTGGCTTAGCCCGGTATCATAGTCGCAAATTGCCTTCGGCTTAGCCCGGATATCATAGCTCGCACAATTGCCTTCGGCTTAGCCTGTATCATAGCTCGACAATTGCCTTGGGCTTAGCCCGGATATCACTCGAACATTCATACACATCTTTGTTTCATTTTCACAACAAAACTTTTATGCACAATTCACTTAACAAAATATCATTTCAGCTCAATGGCCATATACAAGGCAATTTGATTGCTTATTACTTCATTCAATCGAATCAAAATCTAAGTTTCGATACTCAAAACTTACCTGGATGTTGTCGAATGATTCTGATGGCTATTCGACTACTTTTTCCTTCCCTTTATCGGATTTGGTCCCTCTTTGCTCTTGAGCTTAATTTAGCAAATAAATTGATTCAATCATTTGAGTATCAAAAAGAGGAACTCAAGGCACTTAGCCCACATATATTCACTAGACATTAAAGTCACATAAGTACGAATTCATGAATCGACTCAACACACAAAGCCTTCAACATGCTTACTCATGGCCGAACAACACAACCTCTTAGGTACTCATTCATGGGCCGATTATGCATGTTGATGTTGAGGCCAATTACATGTTTAATACCACACATGCATGGCACACATTTTACTAGCTAATGCTTTACATATTGTAGCTCAATACACATCTATCATTTGCTTCATAATCAAAACACAATCACATGAAAATACATACTTTGAGGTAGTATATATGTCATTCCAACACATCATGTGCAAACATATATATATATATATATATATAGGTGCATGGCCGAATCTCAAGGGGTTCATACCCATCCAAACACAAATTTTTACCAATCAAGTAACAAGCATAAATCATGCTCATGAATGCACCATGGCCGAATACATCACAACCATACCCTTTTAACTTTGGTCATGGTTAAACAAAGAATTCAATGTCCTACTCAAGAATACTAAAAAGAAATTTCAAGAGTAGTCAATCCATCATTACATGCATCATCAACAAGCTTCACATTTAGCATGCAATGGCTTTAACACAATATCAACCTTGGCCAAATACCATTTTCATGGCATAACAAGGATTTGAACCATGGCTAACATGCACATCAAGTTAGCAACAAAAACAAGCATGAACCTCATGACACAACCTCAAACATACCTTAATCTTGATGCAATTATAATGAATCTCCTTCTAGTTCTCTTCTAAACCAAGCATGAAGCAAAATCCTTCCTTTTCCTTAGTATTTTCGGGCAAAGAAGAGAAAATGGATGAACAAAATTTTTTCTTTGCTTCTTTCACTCACGGCAAAAAGGGGAAAGGATGAGCAAATTTTTGATTTTTTTCTTCCTACATGCTTAATTTTTTATCATTTATCACATCATGCATTAACAAAACATGTCATAACATGTTTTCCTTGCCCATATTCCCTTGTCATGGCCGGCCACTATACCATCTTTGGGGAAATTTGACATGCAAATCCCTTATTTTTGCATGCATGATCAACTAGTCATCACACATTTCCCCATCATACTTTCAAAGTTTACTACTAGGTCCTTTCTAGTGAAATTCACATTTATAATTCTAAATTGAAACATCAAAATGTCATACACAAATTAACACATATCATAGGCATCAAAATAAATTTTTAAATTATTTTATGCCTCTTTCATGGTCCCGAAACCACATCCCGACGAGGGTCAATTTTGGGTCACAGAAGTGGTACGAGGTATTAACAAATCATAGTTCATACTATTAAATAAAACCGAGACAAAAATATGGCGTGCAATTAGATCATGAATCATTATAACATATGCCTTTAACAATACTAGCCAATTTCAAAGGCTTCGTACAAAATAATCGGTCAAATACTATAATGAATATTTTAAACCTAGGCAATTATGACACATAACAAAATAACTAAGTCTACTATACATGCCATAATTCAAAATGTTCAGTTCAAATACCCAAAAGTATTGATAGTGTAGGCGATCTTCAACGATCCTTGACTCAAAGTGGATCGAAACTATAAGACAAAAGAGAGAAAAGAAAGTAAGCTTATAGAGTAGCAAGTATATAAATAATGAATAAAGAATTTAATATGTTTACACAATAACTCAAGTGTATCTACTTTTAATTTCACAATTTACTCCACTTTGGTCAAGCTTCTCTCCCGCATCATATTCACTAAATAAATCATAACTCGAGTTACAAAACTCAAAATTCAAATCCAGTAAAATTTCCATAAAACTAGACTCATATTAATTCTTACTAAACGTTTTCTAGAATTTTGGTCCAGCCAATTAGTATGAGTTTATTAGTTAAAATTTCCTATTATACAAATTTCGACGATCGACCTCTGTCACTACGAATTTAATTTCTCCCAAGACACAATTCAAATAGAGTTTAAATTTGTTTCATTTAAAACTAGACTCAATAAGGAATCTAGAAATATAAATTATATTTCTTAATTTGTTTTGTACAATTTTAATGATTTTTCAAAATTAGAAGGGGATCACATAGTCATTCTCGAACGAGTCACACTCAAATATAAATATATCAAAATATAGAGTTCCTTTACTTGCTATGTTTCTTTTACATGTAAATATACTCATTAAGCTTTAAGTTCATCTCTCATTCAGCCTCTAATTAAACTCCTACTATTGTTGGTGATTTCTCAAATTCACATCATGTGATTGTCCAAAACAATATTATTGCTAATTCACTCTTTCACACTTTCTTTGTATTAACCTCATTATAACATGCATATCACAATTCATTTTCACCACATTTCATACATCACAAGTATAGGTCCATGATTACAATATCACCATAAAACCATCCTGTGAACAATTCAGATCAATCCTCGATACTTGATGGTTTCAAAGAACAATGCCCCACCATCATATTTCATATAATTCTCTCTTGTACACATGGTGAACACTTAGTACCACCCATGTGACTGGCCAATTTATCTCGTAGCTCTCTTGTCTACATGGTGTCCTTCACTTGGAATCACACATGGGACCTAGCTACATTTATCCTCTCCGTAGCTCTCTTGTCTACATGGGATACATCTCAGATCACACATGCGACCTAGCTACTACATAGTATCTTGTAGCTCTCTTGTACACATGATGTGCACTCAGCACCATACATGTGACCTAGCTACGCTTCATCTATATTATTCAATCTTTCCGATAGTTCAACCGGATTTCTCACTATTACTTATTTCTATTCTTCCAATAGTATTTATGGTTCAAAATCAACAAAAATATATAAAATAGGCTGAAATATAAAATGTAAATGAAGTTAATGTATTATTTACATACAAACTTACCTCGTGCAAAATATGGAAATTTTTCAATTTAGTCCAAAACCTTTTCCTTCCTCGAGGTCGATTCCACACCATTCTTGATTATTGAGCTTGAAAGCTTGAAACAAACCCTAGCTATGGAGAACATGCAAGTTTCGCCAAGCTAAATGAAGATAACACATTTTGTGTTATTTTTCCCATTTTATTTCATTTAATATGCAAATGACCAAAATGCCCTTACTACTAAACTTTCTAAAATTTTATCCATGTCCAAATTTTTGTCCATATAAAGTATAATGGTCTAATTGCCTTTAAGGACCTCTACTTAAAACCCCATTTCAATCAAGTACTTTATGAACTAGAACACATACATTTTTCACCAATTTCAATTTAGTCCTAAACAAATTAAACACCTAATCGATGAAATTTCGCAACGAATTTTCACACAATTATGCAATCATAATATAAACACTAAAACTTAATTAAAATATATTTTTTTCAACCTCGGATTCGTGGTTTGAAACCACTTTCCGCTTTGGCCCTAAATCGGGCTATTACTTTGGGATATTAAGTCGACGATGTCTTTATCGTGGGACTCAATTGTTATTGCCTTCTTCGTTTCACGTTAAATTTTTAGTGTGTAAGCCCGCCCAATTTACTGAAATATGAATGAAAGCATTTAGTGGAATAGGTAATTGAGCTTGGAAAATGAAAAATTCTATTAGAGAGTGAAATTGGAAACAACAAATGACGCTTTCATTTTATAACTCTCTTAGGTATTTTCCAAATATTGAATAGGATTTATGTCAAACCCTTTTTTTAAAGAGGGAAATTTTGAAAACGGAGTCTCCACCAACCTTTTAGGTGTGATTGGATCACCTTATAAGACATTTTGTTTACTTAAATTTTGAGAAAATAGATTCGGATTCGTTACGCAGGAAGGATTAGCACCGCAACGCCCAAAATCAGTACCAAATTAAATAGTTTTGTCTTGATGTCAAAAGTTTGAAAGAACTTAAAATATGATTTTTTAAAATAAATAATTTTAGTTGAAAATCGAGATTCCTTCACTCCAAAAGAGTACGAACATCACATCCAAAGATGATTGGACACGATATTTTTAAACTTCAGAATCGAAATCATCTCGTGATTTTCAAAATCTATTTAGAAGGATACTTTAGATATTTAGATAAACGGAAATCGCAACCCAAAGATGTTAGGGCACTACTTCTAATTCCTAAATATAAAAGAACATTGCTTTTTTAAAATTTTTTTGGTTTAAATGAAATATAAATTTTCATTAAAATAATGATGTATTTAACATATTGCAAGATATTAATACTAAATAATATAAATCAGATGATACATACTTTAACAATTTATGCAAATATAATATAGAAAACAATGAATATAACAATATAAATTACATAATATATATACAATAATATTTCATGCAAATGTAACTTAAAATAATAACACAAATAATCAATTTTCACACAAATATAATAAACAATAAATAACATAAAAGTAACAAATAATTGATGAGATAAAATTAACCTACTAAAACAATACTAAATAAATACAAAAAGATACAAAATAAATAAACAAATTATGAACATATATAAAATATAAGTAAAAAATAAAAAACAAATACAATTAAAAATAGATGAGGTATAAAAATATTTATAATATAAAAATGATAAAGGAGAGTTTTAGAAACGATATATATATATATATATATATATATATAACATACTATATGATATAATAACTTAATATATTTATAAAAATAATACTATGTTAAATAGAACAAAATTTTATAGTAAATTTAAGAACATTAGATATTAAATATTAAATATTTAATAATGATATATGTATTATTTAAAAATAATTTATAAATTTTAAAATTATATGTACTAATAAATAATAAATAATAAAATAATATATAATAAAATGAAGATAATATAGGAATAATATATAATAAAATATATAATATATAATAAAAGCTATAAATAAATATATAAAATATAAATAACATGATAAATAATACATAAATAAAAATATTATATATAATAATTTTACATGTATAAATAATATTTATAAAATAAATAATATATATAAAATATTTAAAATAAATAAATTATATATAAAATGTATATATATAAAGAATAAAATTGAATTTAAATAAAAATCTAGGGTTAATTTTAATAAATAAAATGAATTTTGAACCCAATTGAAACACGATTAAAAGTTGAGGACTCTTGGGCAATTTGACCCAAATCCCAAAACGACGCCGTCTAAATAGGCTTTATAATAGCAACTAGGACTAAATTGAGACGAAAATAAAAGGTCGTAAAATAAAATAAAATAAAATTTGAAGTGAATGAAATTATAAATTCAAAATGCGGAAGACCAATTATGCAATTAGCCCTTTAAGCAAAACACGGATCCTTCCCGTCACGGTCAACATATCGGTCCTTTATTTAAACGGTGCCGTTTTAGTCCTTATTGAACTAAGCAAAAACGACACCGCTTTTTATAATACTATATAGGTCGATTTCGGTCCAAAATTCATTTTTAAAGCTAATTTAAAAAAACTTAAAATCCTCTGCAGGGGAGAAGAAAAGAACCTCCGAGTTCGGCCCCATTTTCCTTGCCACCACGCACCATACGTATATCGTGACACGGCTTGGAAGGAGAAAACCCAATTTTTCCAGCGAGTCAGGTGTAACCTCTTTTTCTTTAAATCACGGTTTTTTTAAAAACACCAGACGCAACAATGTGAAATAAACCATAAGGAAAGAAAATGTAACTAAATCACCTTTTCCACAATGAAACTATTCAGATTCTTTCGATATATATACGCAGTATCTTATATATGTGAAAAAATGTCCTCTACAAGTGAACTACATTTGGCTTTTATAGCCCCTGCATAAATTTGGTGTATTCTATTCGATTCCTTGCCATATTTGTTGGTATCTTTTCCTTGTAGGTGACGTCGAGAAGACCAATATGATCGTCGATGATGGCGCGATCTGGCGCGCCGATTGCGGCGGAGATTTGGGTCGCCGATCACGCGTGACGATTGGGATCATGCTTGCGGCACGAGTGTTTCTCAAACCCTAGGGTTTCCTAATTGTTTAGGAATTGGGCCTTCCAGGCTTCACCGATTTGGGTCTAGTTTCGGTTTTTGGGCTAAGGGTTTTAGGTGTAATGAGATTCAATATGTGGGCACCATGTGATTTGTAAATAGGCCATAAGTAGTGCTCCAATTGGGCTATGTATATAGGCTATCAATTTGGACCGTAAAAGGACTTTTAATATTTTTGTTTTGTTTTTATGGGTCGGGCAAATTTAGGTTATTACACCTTTCCTCTTTTCTCATTACCCTGTATAGGAATAGAGCAAAGACTATAAAAGGACCAAATTTGCCCAGTCTTATCAAATCTCGACTTCACGATCTCCCTTTGCCTTTTGCCAACTCGAGACGCCATGTTAATATTCTTAATCGCTCCTTGTCAAACAGAGACGCCAACTGTCATTTTCGATCGCTTCAATGTAAACACACAAATGTCGATTCGTTATCTTTGATCTCGCTCCCCGCCTAATACAGAGATGCCACACTGTCATTTCGATCCGCTTCAATGTAAACACACGAATGTCGATCCGCTATCTTTGATCCGCTCCCGCCTAATACTGAGATGCCAAATCTATCATCTTCGACCGCTTCAATGTAAACACACGAATGTCGATCGCTATCTTCGACCGCTCTCCCGCCTAATACTGAGACGCCTAAATTTGTCATCTTCAATTGCTTCGATAAACACACGAATGACAGATCTGCTATCTTCGATCCGCTCCTTGTCCGACAGACGCCAAATCATCATTTCGATTTGTTCCCACAAGACAGAGATGCCAAATGCTATCTACATTGTCCCCTAAAGGACATAACTTGTAGAATGGGTATTTGCTCATGCCTAATAAATAAGATGCCATGATCAAAATGAGTCAAATACTCGATTAGACATATTATGATGCAAAATGTTATGGAAATGACTCCTATTTCGGACGTATCTACTCATTCATCCATCAAAGTTTCATGATTATTTTCTCAAGTATCAATCATACTCTACTCGTATTCTTTGAATCAAATTTGTCCTATTGCACCTTCGAATGTTATGACCGCGAGATGATCCTCTCCTAGGATTGAATCATTTGAATTGTCCAATCAACCTTTGGATGAAGAAAAGATTTTCTAGTACCTCCAATCTTCACTCATGGGAATTCTTCAAACAATTGTCCTGTTTATTTCTTGTATTATCTAGAGATTTTCGAGTAATATGCAAAACTTCATTTGTAAAAATATTTAGTTCATCAATCATTATTTCAATGCAACACTTTATGGATAATGGAAGACAAATAATTTGATCTTGAGAATTATTAAAATATTAAAAGAAATTAATCTGAAAACATATCTTTGAGACGAAAAAGAATCTAAAGACAGTAAACGGGACAAAAATCAGATGCCCAACATCTCACACTTGGGCTTTTGTATACAAACTCCATAAAGACTTTTTGAGTTTAACATGTGTTTAGAAGATCCAAATCACTTTGTTGATGCCCGATGTAACACACTCCATTTCTTGTCAACTGATGTAGCAAGGTCACTGATGCTTTTCAAAATTTGAGTGCCCTTTCGGTTTTTAACTGAAACCCTTTTTGTCTCAATGCGCCTTTTGTTTTCACCTTGGCCTCCATTTTTATTTTTTCTTTTTCTTTTTTTCTTTTAGAAGTCTCAAAGTGTGGGTTTTCACCTTGGCTTCTCTTTAGACAAAGTACCTCTTGATCGAGTCTGATTCACTGGATTGGGTAAACTCTTCCCATCCATTTCTCACAAAATCGGTGCACCACCGAGAAAGCCTTTTTCACAACATACGGCCCTTCCCAATTCAAGATCCATTTTCCTCTAAAGTCCTTCTCGTATGGGAAGAATCTTTTCAATACAAGGTCCCTTCAGAAATTCTCTTGACGAACTTTCTTGTCATAAGCTAGCATCATTCTTCTCGATACATCCGCCATGACGAATATCCTTAGCCTCTTTTCTTCAATCAAGTTCAATTGGTCATACCGCAATTGAATCCATTCGCTTCATCCAACTTTATCTCGACAAATTCAAGAGAAGATATTTCCACTTCAATAACACCGCCTCCATCCCATAAACCAACGAGAAAGGAGTCGCCCAAGAGAGGTTCTGACGGACGCTCGATAGGCAAAGAGTACAAATGGTAATTTCTGCCAATCAGAGGTCTTAGTCATTTCCCCACTATCTTCTTGATATTTTTATTGGCGCTTCTACGCCCCATTCATTTTGGACGATATGGAGATGAATTATAATGTTTTATCTTGAATTGGCTACAGCTTTCGCAATCATGTCTGTTATTCAAGTTCAATGCATTGTCCGATATGATCCTCTTAGGCATTCCATACCGATAAATAACTGCTTTTCAAGAAACGACTTACTACCGACTTGGTAACACTAGCATATGAAGTCCTCTACCCATTTCATGAAGTAGTCAATGACCACAAAAAGAAACGATGCCGGTGATATTAGCCCAATGACATCCATGCCTCACATGGAAAGGGCCATGGAGAAGTCATAACATGCAAAGGTGAAGATGGTACAAGAATTTTGTCCCCATATATCTAGCATTTATGACATTTCTTAGCATAGTGATACAATCTCCTCCAGTAGACCAATAGTATCCAATCCTCATGATTTGCCTTGCCATTGTAAAGCCATTAGCATGTGTCCCACAAACACCTTCATATACTTCTTCCAAGATTTGTCTCCTTCCACAACGCTCGACACATCTCAAAAGCACTGATATTTCTTTTATAAAGGACGCCCCATCTTGTACATATTCACGTGCTAACCTTCTTAAGGTTCTTTTGTCATTCTCGCGTTGCTTGCTCAGATATTAACGATTTCTCACATACCGTAATATATCTTGATACCAAGGATGGTCCTCCTTTTCCTTTTCTTCGATGTTACAACAATGAACCGGGACCTCAAAAATACTCATCCGAATTGGTCTCACATCCTCTTTTTATTTGCTTTAATCATGGAAGCCGGTGTTGCTAAAGCATCTCGCCATCCGATTTTCATCCCGTGGGAGATAATTGAAGGTGATGTTATCAAACTCCTAAGTAACTCCAAAACTAACTTTCGATAATTAATCAATTTGGGGTCCCTTGTCTCTCATTGATCCTTGTTGTTAAATTACCAACGTAGAGTCTCCATATACTTCTAGGGTTCTAATTTTTCGCTTCTTGGCCGAATCCCCATGATGCATGCTTCATACTCGCCCATATTGTTCAGACACAAAATCCAATTTACATGTAAATGGATAATGATCACCATTTAGGGATACCAAGACCCCCAATTCCATTTCCTACTGCTAGATGCACCAATCAAAGTTCATTTATGGATATTCTTCAAGAGTTGCCACATATATCAACTCCTCATTAGGAAATCAAAGCTCAATGGCTCATAACCTTCTAGAGCTCTACTAGCTGAGAATTTCGCTATCGCTTCCTTTTATAGCCTTTTGACTTACATAGACTATATCAAACTCTAAAAGCAATACTTGCCACCTTACCATTCTTCCATTTAGGGCTATTGACTCCATCATGTACTTTAATGGATCAAGTTTTGAAATTAGCCAAGTCGTATGATATAACATATATTGCCTCAACCTTCTAGTTGTCCAGATTAAAGCACAACACAACTTCTCAATTGGCGAATATCTCATCTCACACTCTGTGAATTTCTCGAGGTAATATATCACCTTCTTTTCTTCCCGACTCGTCATGTTGACCAAGCACACACCCCATAGAATTACTAAACACCGATAAGTACAAAATTAATGGTCTATCTAGACGGAGATAACACCGAGCGTTTAACAAGTACCGCTTGACCTTATCAAAAGCATTCGGCATTCCTCATCCCAAGTACATTGGTTGTGTTTTCTAAGGAGAAAAATATACGATCACATTTCTTGTAATTGTGAAATAAACTAAGCCCGATAATTTAACCTTCCAAAAACCCCGAGCTTCCTTCCGGTGCGTGGTGGTGGTAACTCGATGGCTCTAACCTTGTCCGAGTCAACTTCTATTCCCTTTCACCGACCATAAATCCCAATAACTTCGACCTAGCTCCAAAAATGCACTTTACCGATTAAGCTTCAATCGAAACTTCTTTAATCTCAAGAACAACTTCCTCAAGACTTCAATATGCTCCGCCTTTGTTCGTGATTTGGCAATTATGTCATCAACATACACCTCAATCTCCTTGTGCATCATATCATGGAATAAGGTCACCATAGCCCTTTGATATGTTGCCCTCGATTCTTCAAATTTAAAGGGCATTACCTTGTAACAAAAGGTGCCCTACAATGTTATGAAGGTGGTTTTATCCATGTCCCAGGATGCATCTTTATTTGATTGTACCGAGAAGCCATCCATAAAGGAAAACAATGAATATCCCATCAGATTGTCCACTAGAGTGTCGATGTACTAAAGGAAAGTTGTCCTTCTGCTAGCTTTGTTCAAATCTCAGAATCGCACACATTCATTCCTTTCCATCTTTCTTGATAGGCACAATCTTAGCCACCCATTCAAGTACTTAACCTCTTGTAGGAATCAAAGATCAAACCGCTTCTTGACTTCATATTTTATTTTCAGACTATATCAGCCTCATCCTTCGCAATTTTTGTTGGACCTGCTTGCAATCCTATCTTATGGGAGACGATGTACCACAATATCAAGATTCAACCCCAGATATCCTGATATGACCATGCAAATATATCTTCAATTCATGTAGTAGCTCAATAAGACCTTGTCTCGCTTCCTTAGCAATGTGTGTCCCTATTTTCATATCTTTTCCTTCCTCCAAGACTACATTCTCTATTGCCTCTTCTCATAGGGTAGGATTTGTTTCTCCTCTTATTTCACCATTCTCAATAGATCTGAGACTTATCGCAATCCTTGTCATCTTTAAAACTCAAGTTCTTCTAAACACATGTCTTGCTCAAAAGAGAATTCAGGATTTGTAGTATCGCTCATGTCATTGATATCTAGGGACTCATGGTATGTAAAGAATGTACAAAGAATGTACAAAGAATGAATGAATTTTAAGAATGTTTATTTATGTGTTATGTATGAAATGAGCAATTTGAAAGAATTTAAAAGGTCAAAAGAATATTGATCGATAAAAGAATATTTACTTAGATTGATAACAAAAGTCGTGTTTTATTAAAATGCAAATATCCAAACATGATCCCATTTTACAAATGAAATCTTATTACTCCTAGGCTCTAGAGCAACAAGAATGTTCTGAAAATTAGTATGAAAATCTTTAGAAACTACAGGAAGTTCTTCCGCAGTCCAATTGTTTAAAGAGCTTTCGGTTTGTAAGTATGAAAGCCCTTAAGGTTTCTTCGTTCAAACTCTTCATTATGTACATCATTGATGTGATAACTTCTTTTTCGAGCAACCTTCTCTCGTGGTGAATTACCCTCCCGATATAAAGGTTTGGGATATACGAGGAACGCATCAATTCCCACTCTACTTCTTTTCCACTTAAACGCCCATCTTCTTTTCTTGACACTTTCTATTTCCTTCCTCCTCTGCTTGTGATCCGCCCAAACCCAAGCCAAACAGTTTCTTCTCCTTTAGTTCGAACTTGAATCCTCCTTAAAGATATCTTCCCAATCCTTTCCTCGCAAGGCTCCTCTCCCCATTGTCACCTGAAACCCATTCTTGTGGTTCCGGATATCCGGCACCGCACCTCATTCCCTTTGAAATAAATGTTGCATTAACGAATTCTAAGGAATGGAAAGAGCACTCAATGGCCTCCTCGTTTGCCTCTACATAGGTGTGTCACCGTAATCCGCTATGATGTCTTCTTCCGCATTTATGGTGACCAGCCGTCTGTCCGCTACTAACTTTAATTTCTAGTGCAAAGATGAGGGCACTGCTCCTGCCGAATGTATCCAAGGCCTCCTCAACAGGCAATTGTAAGAGGGCTTGATGTCCATCACTAAAAAGTCCACCTCATATGTGTTTGGCCCAATCATCAAAGGAATATCAATTCTTCCCATGACCTTTCTCTCCGTGCCATCGAATCTCTCACTACATTATGACATGTTTTCATGTGAGAACTGCCTATGGGTAATCTGTTCAATGTAGACAATGGCATGACATTTAAGCTCGACCCATTATCAATAAGCACACCGCAATGTATATCTTTTACATGAAAGTGGTAATATGCAAAGCCTTAGTGATCCCATTCCACCGGTGGGATTTCATCATCATTGAAATAAATGAATTGTCAGACTTATGTTACTAACCAATCGATCCAACTTGTTGACGGATATATCATTAGTAACATAAGTCTCATTGAGCACCTTCATTATTGCCTCACGATGTACCTCGAACTCGTAGCAAAGCCAATATCGACATATTTAGCTGGTTGTTTGAGCAATTGCTCAACCACGCTGACTCACTGTTTCAAGAATTTTAGAAACTCTAGCTTCTTCTTCCTTCACTGGCTTATTAACATGTACCAAATTTCATTCTCAATGTTAAAGGCTTTCACTTTTGTAGGCTCAATTCGATGCCCTTGCATCATAACGCTCCCATTACGTGTAGGATCCTTCAACTTGAGCCTCCTTAGCAAGACTAGCTATATCTTCTCTCTCTAGTATGGTAACATTGCGGTCATAATTTCGTGGTACCTCTTGTTATCCTTATAAGGAAAGGAAACGGGTTTGTGAATAATGACTTTCGCTACCATTGGTGTCTCAACTTCATTATTCTTTGGTATAGTAATAATGATCCTTGGCCACGATTCTTTAATTCTTTGGTTCACCTTCCAATGCATACATGTCCCTCATTTGAGCCAACTTCATAAAATTCAGCTCCTTATTATCTATAAGGCTTTGTACCAAAGCTTTAAACTCATCGCATTCCTAAATTTCGTCCCTCTTCGCATGAAACTCCCAAGAGTCCTCGTTCCTTTAGTTCCTTCTTCGAGATTATCATCTCCCTTTCACCATTTCTTCCTTACATTTTTCATCGGCATTCTTACCTCGTCCCACGCTTCTTTAATCTTTCATACCAGTTTCCCCAATTGTGTTTACCCTTGATCACCATGGTTTGGCAAAGTTATCCGTACTAAGGGCGTCGCCAAATTTTACAACCGCTATCTTGATTAGTCTTTCCACTACTTTTTAAAACCAAGGCGCGATTGAATGCCTCGATATCCGCATGGTATTCACATTTGGCATTTGCATCATACCATTTGGGATAGGTTGCAATGGTTTCAAATGAAAAGGAGCTATTGCATGAGCATTAAATAAACTTTGATAAAGCTCTCGATACGCCATTGGGATAGGTGTAAATGAGACCTTTTAGAATTTTGTCTCAAACCGGATCCTCGCTTTTGTGAACTCTGTCTAATCAGAAGTTTCAAGGCTGACTAACCATAATTGCTTTCAAATTATAACTATTCGTATTGTTCACCTCATTATCTTTCCTTCGGGGCCGATCTTTTAGCGTTTCTCTATTTTGCCACCCCTTATGGCGTTTTCAATCATTTCTCTTGCCATAACTATATTAGCAAAGCTCTTGGTGGTACTTCCAATCATTTGAGTAATGAATGGGGCCTTCAATGTTAATGAACAGATGGTAGTTTTTTCTCCAAGAGCGATGGTTGAACTTGCATTGCAACCTCCCTCCACTTCTATGGATATTGCCTAAAGTGTCATTAGGCTTTTTGCATGTTCTCGCAAAGTGATTCTATGATTCATGTCACTACATGATTATATTGTGCATAAAGGCTTACGATAAGTCTCCAAGAACCGATCCTTGCGCTGACTCAATTGATTGTACCACCTAATACGCCCCAACCAAACTATCTCGAAAATAATGGATCAATAATTGATAATTGTTTACATAGCTACATCCGCCACGAACATGGTGATATGGGCCTCAAGACAAGTAGTCCCATTGTACATTTCAAATTACGGCATCTTGAATTTATAAGGAAGCACCATCTGGGACCAAACTCAAATCTTTGGCATCAATGCCCTGATGATTATCAGTGTTTTCCAATGCCTTAAATTTCTCCTCTAACCATCTGCAACGTTCCTATAATTTCCTTGATCATTAAAGTCTCATCTCCTCCCTTTCAGCTACATCTAAATCAGGGATAACTGGATTGGTAGGGTTATCTCCCGGGTTGGATCCCGCACTAGTTTGGAAGTTCATGGGTATTCTAGCATCGAATTGCCCATGTTGAGGCCTTATTGTGATGGACGGCCTTCGGGGATATGCCTCAGGTTGAGTTTGCACATGGGGTGGAGTAAAACCTGAAGGATGATCCTCATTATCTTCACCATAGGTTTCTTCTTTATCCCGCCCCTTCAGAATTTGGGCCATTTCAGCCATCATATTTCTTTGAGCCTCCAACATTTGATCCTTCACCTCTTGTTTTTTTGCCAATTGTTCCCAATTGTTCCTGCATTTCTTTCTGGATGTGCTCAAGTCTTTGATCATATTCTTTGTCTTAGTGCGTGTACCGTAAGGATGTATGCTTTGGAGTTTTTTTCTCACTCTCTTTCTCTCTCTATATATAATTTTAACTAATTAGGGTCCTTCTATAAATTGGAATGCATATGATACGATGAGATGCAAATGCATGAATGCAAAGATATCGATTCTAATTTAGTTTTTTAGAAAACGTTATTTAAGAAACAAAAATCTTTACACAAAACGAATTACAAATACGCTTTCATCCTAAAGCCTAGAGTTTTAACCCTATCCAATAACAAAGCTAACTCTCGACCTCTATCCTATTAATCGACTCATACTTTGCACTCAATACATTAGCTTATGCTGTCGGGTCTTGCAAATGATCAAGAACCTCTCGAATCTGGGCTATGACTTCTCCTATGAGATAGTCCCTATTTTCGACTTGATCCTGAAAATGGTGAAGCTCTCTTCTAATGTCCTTCTCTTGCCTCGAGTTGTTCAATCAAGTTCACAGTTCTACAATGCTGCCCAACCCTCCAATATTGTGCTTCTTTTCATCGATCTTGTTCGGACTTGCCTTTAACTCGACCGCAGAGTTACGACTTTGGTGATGATGAAGAGATCCTCCAAGCTCACCACCTTAGCTTTTAATCTTTGATTCTCCTTCTTTAGGTCTGATTTTGTGCTCATCTCTTAAAACTTCTTCTCCCAATACTTTTGGCTCCTTCTTCTTGAACCTCTTGTTGCCATTGTTCTAGAGACTTCCCCAATCTAGCTCTCTTCATTGATAGTTGTATCCTCTTATATTGTGTCTTCAAGTCATCTCGGTCTTCCTCAATCTTCATCTTTTCTTTCCTCTCCTTTTGACCTCGATTTTCGAACGCAACGCCTAAGCTTAGATACATCTTCTCCTCCTCAAGCCTCTCTATCTTTTCCGAGCTCCAAATTCTTCCTTTCGAACTCTTGTTTTATGACTTAACTCGATGGAATTACTTGTAAACTTTCCTCCATCGATCGCAGCCCCAAACTCAGCCTAGGGATGTTATCATTGATCTTGCTAAACCACCCTTTGTGCTCAAGGGTCATCGTCGGACCTTCAAAGAATCTTCACACAGCAAATCTTCTTCCAAGCCTCGAAATCTCTTGCATCTTCTTCTTATAATGATCCCTTATAGGAGAAATCACTCTCACTAACCCTTGTGTTATAAAAGCCCGCTTTGTATTGCCTTAAGACGAGTAATGGTGCATAACCAACAACTCCCCAAATTCCGGAAGAGGCACCCAATTAAAACTTCAACGATAAAGGACTTCATTAGGAGCCATCCAAGGCTTTCCACATTACATCTTCTCTCTCTCGAATTCAAGTATTTCCATCGATCTTTCCTCTATAAGTCGTCCCTCCTACAGAGCTGCTTCCTTAAGGGAGAATAATCCTCAAAGAATACTCGGCAATGAACCTTATCATCCTTCCAAAAGTGACTGTGGAACCATACTAACAACAACCGCACATCCAATGAATCTACCTTCACCACTCTCCGACATGCACTCAAGGATCTCGAACGGGCCGGGATTGCGCAGTGTGTTCTGTTTACTAAGTTGATCGAATAAATCCGAATCGCTTATCTATAACCCCTAGGTTTGGGGAAAATCACCAAACCATAAATACTTAAGGCCAAGACATCAACCCTCTTCTTCACATCCTGGGTGTGCCAAATCAAATCCTCAAACTTGCCTGAATGCATTTACTTCACACCTTTTGATGGATTCGAGGCAACCCAATCGCTCACTCACCCCGGATCATCATTAATTTCTTCACGGTCGGAGATTTTGCACCCTAACATTAGCTTTGTTACCTTGAATTTTTGGACAGCGATGCAAGGTCGATACTCCTCCAAAGTAGGTACTAAGTCTACCTCTCAAAATGTAAAACAATTATAAATGGTTCCAAACTGCACCATAGCTCAAACAGATGCTTATCCACCTTGATGTCTAGCAAATAGGACGATCTCCATAATTCTCGTAGAACAAATTGCTTAGCCTTGTCATCCCATTGGGCCCAAATGTCCTTCAACTCCTTCAACTCATTCTCGTATTGAACTGACACGAGTGAAGTCCCACAACTCGACGATACCTTCTTGACACTATCTCCTTTCTCTAATCGGGTTTTCTCTCGACCACGATGATAGAAGTGTTGTCCTCCACTTTATCAAGATATTCATTCCTCATTACAAAACTTTCTAATCTAGAAATCGAACCGTGAATCGACACCTTTAAGCATGGTCAATCTCAAGGGTTCATACCCATCCAAACACAAATTTTTACCAATCAAGTAACAAGCATAAATCATGCTCATGAATGCACCATGGCCGAATACATCACAACCATACCCTTTTAACTTTGGTCATGGTTAAACAAAGAATTCAATGTCCTACTCAAGAATACTAAAAAGAAATTTCAAGAGTAGTCAATCCATCATTACATGCATCATCAACAAGCTTCACATTTAGCATGCAATGGCTTTAACACAATATCAACCTTGGCCAAATACCATTTTCATGGCATAACAAGGATTTGAACCATGGCTAACATGCACATCAAGTTAGCAACCAAAACAAGCATGAACCTCATGACACAACCTCAAACATACCTTAATCTTGATGCAATTATAATGAATCTCCTTCTAGTTCTCTTCTAAACCAAGCATGAAGCAAAATCCTTCCTTTTCCTTAGTATTTTCGGGCAAAGAAGAGAAAATGGATGAACAAAATTTTTTCTTTGCTTCTTTCACTCACGGCAAAAAGGGGAAAGGATGAGCAAATTTTTGATTTTTTTCTTCCTACATGCTTAATTTTTTATCATTTATCACATCATGCATTAACAAAACATGTCATAACATGTTTTCCTTGCCCATATTCCCTTGTCATGGCCGGCCACTATACCATCTTTGGGGAAATTTGACATGCAAATCCCTTATTTTTGCATGCATGATCAACTAGTCATCACACATTTCCCCATCATACTTTCAAAGTTTACTACTAGGTCCTTTCTAGTGAAATTCACATTTATAATTCTAAATTGAAACATCAAAATGTCATACACAAATTAACACATATCATAGGCATCAAAATAAATTTTTAAATTATTTTATGCCTCTTTCATGGTCCCGAAACCACATCCCGACGAGGGTCAATTTTGGGTCACAGAAGTGGTACGAGGTATTAACAAATCATAGTTCATACTATTAAATAAAACCGAGACAAAAATATGGCGTGCAATTAGATCATGAATCATTATAACATATGCCTTTAACAATACTAGCCAATTTCAAAGGCTTCGTACAAAATAATCGGTCAAATACTATAATGAATATTTTAAACCTAGGCAATTATGACACATAACAAAATAACTAAGTCTACTATACATGCCATAATTCAAAATGTTCAGTTCAAATACCCAAAAGTATTGATAGTGTAGGCGATCTTCAACGATCCTTGACTCAAAGTGGATCGAAACTATAAGACAAAAGAGAGAAAAGAAAGTAAGCTTATAGAGTAGCAAGTATATAAATAATGAATAAAGAATTTAATATGTTTACACAATAACTCAAGTGTATCTACTTTTAATTTCACAATTTACTCCACTTTGGTCAAGCTTCTCTCCCGCATCATATTCACTAAATAAATCATAACTCGAGTTACAAAACTCAAAATTCAAATCCAGTAAAATTTCCATAAAACTAGACTCATATTAATTCTTACTAAACGTTTTCTAGAATTTTGGTCCAGCCAATTAGTATGAGTTTATTAGTTAAAATTTCCTATTATACAAATTTCGACGATCGACCTCTGTCACTACGAATTTAATTTCTCCCAAGACACAATTCAAATAGAGTTTAAATTTGTTTCATTTAAAACTAGACTCAATAAGGAATCTAGAAATATAAATTATATTTCTTAATTTGTTTTGTACAATTTTAATGATTTTTCAAAATTAGAAGGGGATCACATAGTCATTCTCGAACGAGTCACACTCAAATATAAATATATCAAAATATAGAGTTCCTTTACTTGCTATGTTTCTTTTACATGTAAATATACTCATTAAGCTTTAAGTTCATCTCTCATTCAGCCTCTAATTAAACTCCTACTATTGTTGGTGATTTCTCAAATTCACATCATGTGATTGTCCAAAACAATATTATTGCTAATTCACTCTTTCACACTTTCTTTGTATTAACCTCATTATAACATGCATATCACAATTCATTTTCACCACATTTCATACATCACAAGTATAGGTCCATGATTACAATATCACCATAAAACCATCCTGTGAACAATTCAGATCAATCCTCGATACTTGATGGTTTCAAAGAACAATGCCCCACCATCATATTTCATATAATTCTCTCTTGTACACATGGTGAACACTTAGTACCACCCATGTGACTGGCCAATTTATCTCGTAGCTCTCTTGTCTACATGGTGTCCTTCACTTGGAATCACACATGGGACCTAGCTACATTTATCCTCTCCGTAGCTCTCTTGTCTACATGGGATACATCTCAGATCACACATGCGACCTAGCTACTACATAGTATCTTGTAGCTCTCTTGTACACATGATGTGCACTCAGCACCATACATGTGACCTAGCTACGCTTCATCTATATTATTCAATCTTTCCGATAGTTCAACCGGATTTCTCACTATTACTTATTTCTATTCTTCCAATAGTATTTATGGTTCAAAATCAACAAAAATATATAAAATAGGCTGAAATATAAAATGTAAATGAAGTTAATGTATTATTTACATACAAACTTACCTCGTGCAAAATATGGAAATTTTTCAATTTAGTCCAAAACCTTTTCCTTCCTCGAGGTCGATTCCACACCATTCTTGATTATTGAGCTTGAAAGCTTGAAACAAACCCTAGCTATGGAGAACATGCAAGTTTCGCCAAGCTAAATGAAGATAACACATTTTGTGTTATTTTTCCCATTTTATTTCATTTAATATGCAAATGACCAAAATGCCCTTACTACTAAACTTTCTAAAATTTTATCCATGTCCAAATTTTTGTCCATATAAAGTATAATGGTCTAATTGCCTTTAAGGACCTCTACTTAAAACCCCATTTCAATCAAGTACTTTATGAACTAGAACACATACATTTTTCACCAATTTCAATTTAGTCCTAAACAAATTAAACACCTAATCGATGAAATTTCGCAACGAATTTTCACACAATTATGCAATCATAATATAAACACTAAAACTTAATTAAAATATATTTTTTTCAACCTCGGATTCGTGGTTTGAAACCACTTTCCGCTTTGGCCCTAAATCGGGCTATTACTTTGGGATATTAAGTCGACGATGTCTTTATCGTGGGACTCAATTGTTATTGCCTTCTTCGTTTCACGTTAAATTTTTAGTGTGTAAGCCCGCCCAATTTACTGAAATATGAATGAAAGCATTTAGTGGAATAGGTAATTGAGCTTGGAAAATGAAAAATTCTATTAGAGAGTGAAATTGGAAACAACAAATGACGCTTTCATTTTATAACTCTCTTAGGTATTTTCCAAATATTGAATAGGATTTATGTCAAACCCTTTTTTTAAAGAGGGAAATTTTGAAAACGGAGTCTCCACCAACCTTTTAGGTGTGATTGGATCACCTTATAAGACATTTTGTTTACTTAAATTTTGAGAAAATAGATTCGGATTCGTTACGCAGGAAGGATTAGCACCGCAACGCCCAAAATCAGTACCAAATTAAATAGTTTTGTCTTGATGTCAAAAGTTTGAAAGAACTTAAAATATGATTTTTTAAAATAAATAATTTTAGTTGAAAATCGAGATTCCTTCACTCCAAAAGAGTACGAACATCACATCCAAAGATGATTGGACACGATATTTTTAAACTTCAGAATCGAAATCATCTCGTGATTTTCAAAATCTATTTAGAAGGATACTTTAGATATTTAGATAAACGGAAATCGCAACCCAAAGATGTTAGGGCACTACTTCTAATTCCTAAATATAAAAGAACATTGCTTTTTTAAAATTTTTTTGGTTTAAATGAAATATAAATTTTCATTAAAATAATGATGTATTTAACATATTGCAAGATATTAATACTAAATAATATAAATCAGATGATACATACTTTAACAATTTATGCAAATATAATATAGAAAACAATGAATATAACAATATAAATTACATAATATATATACAATAATATTTCATGCAAATGTAACTTAAAATAATAACACAAATAATCAATTTTCACACAAATATAATAAACAATAAATAACATAAAAGTAACAAATAATTGATGAGATAAAATTAACCTACTAAAACAATACTAAATAAATACAAAAAGATACAAAATAAATAAACAAATTATGAACATATATAAAATATAAGTAAAAAATAAAAAACAAATACAATTAAAAATAGATGAGGTATAAAAATATTTATAATATAAAAATGATAAAGGAGAGTTTTAGAAACGATATATATATATATATATATATATATATAACATACTATATGATATAATAACTTAATATATTTATAAAAATAATACTATGTTAAATAGAACAAAATTTTATAGTAAATTTAAGAACATTAGATATTAAATATTAAATATTTAATAATGATATATGTATTATTTAAAAATAATTTATAAATTTTAAAATTATATGTACTAATAAATAATAAATAATAAAATAATATATAATAAAATGAAGATAATATAGGAATAATATATAATAAAATATATAATATATAATAAAAGCTATAAATAAATATATAAAATATAAATAACATGATAAATAATACATAAATAAAAATATTATATATAATAATTTTACATGTATAAATAATATTTATAAAATAAATAATATATATAAAATATTTAAAATAAATAAATTATATATAAAATGTATATATATAAAGAATAAAATTGAATTTAAATAAAAATCTAGGGTTAATTTTAATAAATAAAATGAATTTTGAACCCAATTGAAACACGATTAAAAGTTGAGGACTCTTGGGCAATTTGACCCAAATCCCAAAACGACGCCGTCTAAATAGGCTTTATAATAGCAACTAGGACTAAATTGAGACGAAAATAAAAGGTCGTAAAATAAAATAAAATAAAATTTGAAGTGAATGAAATTATAAATTCAAAATGCGGAAGACCAATTATGCAATTAGCCCTTTAAGCAAAACACGGATCCTTCCCGTCACGGTCAACATATCGGTCCTTTATTTAAACGGTGCCGTTTTAGTCCTTATTGAACTAAGCAAAAACGACACCGCTTTTTATAATACTATATAGGTCGATTTCGGTCCAAAATTCATTTTTAAAGCTAATTTAAAAAAACTTAAAATCCTCTGCAGGGGAGAAGAAAAGAACCTCCGAGTTCGGCCCCATTTTCCTTGCCACCACGCACCATACGTATATCGTGACACGGCTTGGAAGGAGAAAACCCAATTTTTCCAGCGAGTCAGGTGTAACCTCTTTTTCTTTAAATCACGGTTTTTTTAAAAACACCAGACGCAACAATGTGAAATAAACCATAAGGAAAGAAAATGTAACTAAATCACCTTTTCCACAATGAAACTATTCAGATTCTTTCGATATATATACGCAGTATCTTATATATGTGAAAAAATGTCCTCTACAAGTGAACTACATTTGGCTTTTATAGCCCCTGCATAAATTTGGTGTATTCTATTCGATTCCTTGCCATATTTGTTGGTATCTTTTCCTTGTAGGTGACGTCGAGAAGACCAATATGATCGTCGATGATGGCGCGATCTGGCGCGCCGATTGCGGCGGAGATTTGGGTCGCCGATCACGCGTGACGATTGGGATCATGCTTGCGGCACGAGTGTTTCTCAAACCCTAGGGTTTCCTAATTGTTTAGGAATTGGGCCTTCCAGGCTTCACCGATTTGGGTCTAGTTTCGGTTTTTGGGCTAAGGGTTTTAGGTGTAATGAGATTCAATATGTGGGCACCATGTGATTTGTAAATAGGCCATAAGTAGTGCTCCAATTGGGCTATGTATATAGGCTATCAATTTGGACCGTAAAAGGACTTTTAATATTTTTGTTTTGTTTTTATGGGTCGGGCAAATTTAGGTTATTACACCTTTCCTCTTTTCTCATTACCCTGTATAGGAATAGAGCAAAGACTATAAAAGGACCAAATTTGCCCAGTCTTATCAAATCTCGACTTCACGATCTCCCTTTGCCTTTTGCCAACTCGAGACGCCATGTTAATATTCTTAATCGCTCCTTGTCAAACAGAGACGCCAACTGTCATTTTCGATCGCTTCAATGTAAACACACAAATGTCGATTCGTTATCTTTGATCTCGCTCCCCGCCTAATACAGAGATGCCACACTGTCATTTCGATCCGCTTCAATGTAAACACACGAATGTCGATCCGCTATCTTTGATCCGCTCCCGCCTAATACTGAGATGCCAAATCTATCATCTTCGACCGCTTCAATGTAAACACACGAATGTCGATCGCTATCTTCGACCGCTCTCCCGCCTAATACTGAGACGCCTAAATTTGTCATCTTCAATTGCTTCGATAAACACACGAATGACAGATCTGCTATCTTCGATCCGCTCCTTGTCCGACAGACGCCAAATCATCATTTCGATTTGTTCCCACAAGACAGAGATGCCAAATGCTATCTACATTGTCCCCTAAAGGACATAACTTGTAGAATGGGTATTTGCTCATGCCTAATAAATAAGATGCCATGATCAAAATGAGTCAAATACTCGATTAGACATATTATGATGCAAAATGTTATGGAAATGACTCCTATTTCGGACGTATCTACTCATTCATCCATCAAAGTTTCATGATTATTTTCTCAAGTATCAATCATACTCTACTCGTATTCTTTGAATCAAATTTGTCCTATTGCACCTTCGAATGTTATGACCGCGAGATGATCCTCTCCTAGGATTGAATCATTTGAATTGTCCAATCAACCTTTGGATGAAGAAAAGATTTTCTAGTACCTCCAATCTTCACTCATGGGAATTCTTCAAACAATTGTCCTGTTTATTTCTTGTATTATCTAGAGATTTTCGAGTAATATGCAAAACTTCATTTGTAAAAATATTTAGTTCATCAATCATTATTTCAATGCAACACTTTATGGATAATGGAAGACAAATAATTTGATCTTGAGAATTATTAAAATATTAAAAGAAATTAATCTGAAAACATATCTTTGAGACGAAAAAGAATCTAAAGACAGAACGGGACAAAAATCGATGCCCAACATCTCACACTTGGGCTTTTGTATACAAACTCCATAAAGACTTTTTGAGTTTAACATGTGTTTAGAAGATCCAAATCACTTTGTTGATGCCCGATGTAACACACTCCATTTCTTGTCAACTGATGTAGCAAGGTCACTGATGCTTTTCAAAATTTGAGTGCCCTTTCGGTTTTTAACTGAAACCCTTTTTGTCTCAATGCGCCTTTTGTTTTCACCTTGGCCTCCATTTTTATTTTTTCTTTTTCTTTTTTTCTTTTAGAAGTCTCAAAGTGTGGGTTTTCACCTTGGCTTCTCTTTAGACAAAGTACCTCTTGATCGAGTCTGATTCACTGGATTGGGTAAACTCTTCCCATCCATTTCTCACAAAATCGGTGCACCACCGAGAAAGCCTTTTTCACAACATACGGCCCTTCCCAATTCAAGATCCATTTTCCTCTAAAGTCCTTCTCGTATGGGAAGAATCTTTTCAATACAAGGTCCCTTCAGAAATTCTCTTGACGAACTTTCTTGTCATAAGCTAGCATCATTCTTCTCGATACATCCGCCATGACGAATATCCTTAGCCTCTTTTCTTCAATCAAGTTCAATTGGTCATACCGCAATTGAATCCATTCGCTTCATCCAACTTTATCTCGACAAATTCAAGAGAAGATATTTCCACTTCAATAACACCGCCTCCATCCCATAAACCAACGAGAAAGGAGTCGCCCAAGAGAGGTTCTGACGGACGCTCGATAGGCAAAGAGTACAAATGGTAATTTCTGCCAATCAGAGGTCTTAGTCATTTCCCCACTATCTTCTTGATATTTTTATTGGCGCTTCTACGCCCCATTCATTTTGGACGATATGGAGATGAATTATAATGTTTTATCTTGAATTGGCTACAGCTTTCGCAATCATGTCTGTTATTCAAGTTCAATGCATTGTCCGATATGATCCTCTTAGGCATTCCATACCGATAAATAACTGCTTTTCAAGAAACGACTTACTACCGACTTGGTAACACTAGCATATGAAGTCCTCTACCCATTTCATGAAGTAGTCAATGTTAAGTTCATGGACAAAATTAGGACATGGAAGGAATTTTGGAAAGTTTAGTAGTAAGGGTATTTTGGTCATTTAGTTATTAAAATGAATTAAAACAAAATTAAAAGCCAATTTTGTCCATCTTCTTCATTAGGCCGAAATTTCAAGGGTTCTCCATAGCTAGGGTTTGTTTCAAGCTTCCAAGCTCCATAGTAAGTGATTCCAAGCCCGCTTTTAATGATTTTTACGTTTTGAGATCCCGTAACTCGATAAAGCTTATGTTAGCAATAATTTAACCTAGGGTTTATATTTGGAAAAATACCCATTGGTGAAATTTGTGTATTTTGATGTTTTATGATAGAATATGAAGTTTTAAATTATGTTAGACAACTTGTGCTACTCGGTTTTGAGTGAAAAGCGAGTAAAAGGGCTTAATCGGCAAAAAATACCTAATAGTCACAAGTATATGTTAGAGAGAATTTGATGTTGCCATAGAAGGAAAAATGATCAGCATGTTATAAAACATAAGAATAAGGAATAAAGTTTAATTCCGAGCCTAGGGAAAAGTGTAATTATGCAAAAGTTTAGGGGCAAAAGTGTAATTTTTCCAAAGTTCAGATTAAATGCTATTTTGATGAATGTATGTATTAAATAAGATTAATTTGGCATTATAGATCAAGAGAAACGAGATTCAAGTCGCGATCGAGGAAAAGAAAAGATTATGGACTAAATTGCAAAATCTTTATATTTTGGTACCAAGGTAAGTTCATGTGTAAATGTAGTAACATAATTGTCATTTTAAGCAATTTAATGTTGTTTATATGATATGATGCTGATTATTATCATGAAATATTATGCTTTGTGGTTATTGTTGAATAATATGTAATTATGTGAATTCCTTGATGAGTATGAACTATCACCAAGTATCAATTTCGATATTCCGTGGAAGATGGCAAAGATGTGTGATCGAGGAAAACGCCTGCTTGAACCTTAGGAATAGATTAGGATACAAGTGACATGTCACTAGGATGGTTGAGCATCCAAACTCGTTGAGTTGAGTCCGAGTTCACTTATGGATGCGAATGTCCGAACTCGTTGGGTTGAGTCCGAGTTCGTGAGATGTAACTAGGCATCAAACTCGTTGAGTTGAGTCCGAGTTCACTTATGGATGCGAACGCCTCGAGCTCGTTGAGTTGAGTCCGAGTTCGCTTATGGGCGGGTTACATGATTGCTTGATTGCATATATGGCACTTATGTGCAAGTTATCCATGTATCTCAATTATATTCGATGTGTTCAACGGTAAAGTTCTACTAAAATGGAGGAATATTCGAGATGTAAAGAGACGTATTGGTAAGTGATGTGAAATGGATATTTTGGACAGGTATGTATTTAACCCTCGGGTTGAGTATTGATACAACCACGATAAGGTAATAAGATGATGAAAAATGATTAAAAATGTGATATGTGTTTTAGTGATACATGCTAATGTTGATTGGTATGATTTGTTTGTTATGTTACTTATTATTTGCATATGAACTTACTAAGCATTTATGCTTACTCCTCCTTCTTACTCATTGTAGTTTTGGACAAGCCACTCAGAGTCGGGATAGGTCGAAGGCTCGACCACACTATCCTAAGACTTTTGGTAATGGCTTGTAAATTTAAGTATGGCATGTATAGCAATATACCTTTTTGTGTAAATGATCTTATGGTATGGTGATGGAATGGTTGAGGAAATGCTTGATAATGATAAATTATGAAAATAGTTAGTTTAGATTATATTTGATGTTAAGGAAAATTATTAAGATACTTAGTGCATAAAAACTCATAAAGGGATGAATTTTGCCATAAATGAATCTGCAGCAACACTGACGCGAGTTTAAAATTTACTAAAAATCATAGAAATTGAACTTGGTGATGGACTACATATAAAATTGAAGCTATTATGTCTAGTTTCACATGAAACAAATGAACAGTAAAGGAATTATATGTTACAAGATATATGAATTTTAGTGAAATAGGGTCATAGCAGTTTCTGAATCCCCTATTCCAACTTTAGAAATTCACCATAAATTGTAAAGATATAATTAGGTAGTGTATTTTATATTCTCAGAATACTTATTGAGTCTGGTTTCAGGAGAAATAAACCTCATAGTCATATGGATTTTTTACAGAGAGAAATGTGGTTCGTAGTAAACAGAGGTCAGACCAGTCAAGTCCTGAAACAGGGGTAACTTTAACTAATAAACTGTACTAATTGGCCCAACCAAAAATTCTATAAAAAATTAGTAGATAGGTATATGAGTCTAGATTTAGGGAAAATTTATGGATCTTGATTTCAAGTTTCGTAACTCGAGATATGATTTTTCTTGTGACTGTGATGCAAGTAGCTTAAAAGCTGTGAATGTAGAAATAAATGATTTGAAGTTCTTAATTTGATAAATATTGTTCGGTAACCCTCAAGCTCGACTCCGGTGATGGTCTCGGGCGTGGGGCGTATACATTCATACCTTCCCATCTTTCTTAGGGACAGGCACAATGTTAGCCACCCATTCGAGTACTTAACCTCTTGTAGGAATCCAAAGATCAAACCGCTTCTTGACTTCATCTTTTATTTTCAGACAATATCGGCCTCATCCTTCGCATTTTTGTTGGACCGGCTTGTAATCTGTCTTATGGGGAGACGATGTACCACGATATCAGTATTCAACCCCACCATATCCTGATATGACCATGCAAAGATATCTTCAAATTCATGTAGTAGCTCAACAAGACCTTGTCTCGCTTCCTTAGCAATGTGTGTCCCTATTTTCACCTCTTTTCCTTCCTCTAAGACTACATTCTCTATTGCCTCTTTCTCACAGGTAGGATTTGTTTCTCCTCTTGTTTCACCATTCTCAACAGATCTGGAGACATATCGCAATCCTCGTCATCTTTAAAATCTTGAGGTTCTTCTAAACACATGTCTTGCTTAAAAGAGAATTCAAGATTTGTAGTATCGATGCTCATGTCATTGATATCTAGGGACTGCATGGGTACGAAAGAATGTACAAAGAATGAATGAATTTTAAGAATGTTTATTTATGTGTTATGTATGAAATGAGCAATTTGAAAGAATTGAAAAGGTCAAAAGAATATTGATCGGTATAAAAGAATATTTACTTAGATTGATAACAAAAGTCGTGTTTTATTGAAATGCAAATATCCAAACATGAGCCCATTTTACGAATGAAATCTTATTACTCCTAGGCTCTAGAGCAACAAGAATGTTCTAAAAATTACTCTGAAAAATCTTTAGAAACTACAGGAAGTTCTTCTGCGGTCCAACTATTTAAAGAGCTTCTCGGTTCGTAGGGCGAATGCCCTCAAGGTTTCTTCGTTCGAGACTCTTCATTATGTACAGCATTGATGTGATAACTTCCTTTTCGAGCAACCTTCTCTCGTGGTGAATTACCCTCCCGATATAAAGGTTTGGGATATACGAGGAACGTCATCAATTCCCACTCTACTTCTCTTCCACTTAAATGCGCCCTTCTTCTTTCTTGACACTTTCTATTTCCTTCCTCCTCTCGCTTGTGATCCGCCCGAAACCCAAGCCAAAATGGTCTTTCTTCTACTTTAGTTCGAACTTGAATCCTCCTTAAAGATATCTTCCCAATCCTTTTCCGGCAAGGCTCCTCTCCCCATTGTCACCGCAAACCCATTCTTGTGGTTCTGGATATCCCGGGACCGGCACCTCATTCCCCTTTGAAATAAATGTTACATTAATGAATTCTAAGAAACGAAAAGAGCACTCAATGGCCTCCTCGTTTGCCTCTAAATAGGGTGCGTCACTGGTAACTGCTGCTATGATGTCTTCTTCCGCATTTATGGTGACCAGCCGTCCGTCCGCTACTAACTTCAATTTCTAGTGCAAAGATGAGGGCACCGCTCCTGCCGAATGTATCCAAGGCCTACTCAATAGGCAATTGTAAGAGGGCTTGATGTCCATCACTAAAAAGTCCACCTCATACGTGTTTGGCCCAATCATCAAAGGAATATCAATTCTTCCCATAACTTTTCTCTCCGTGCCATCGAATGCTCTCACTACATTAGTACTGTCTATGGGTAATCTGTTCAATGTAGACAATGGCATGACATTTAAGGTGACCCATTATCAATAAGCACACTCGGCAATGTATATCTTTTGCAAATGAGTGGTAATTTACAAAGCCTTAGCTGATCCCATGCCATCGTGGGATTTCATCATCATTAAAATAAATGAAATTTTCAGCAGTTATGTTACTAACCAATTGATCCAACTTGTTGACGGATATATCATTAGTAACATAAGTCTCATTGAGTTCCTTCATTAACGCCTCACGATGTACCTCTGAACTCAGAAGCAAAGCCAATACTGATATACGAGCTGGTTGTTTGAGCAATTGCTCAACCACGCCAGACTCACTGTGTTTCAAGAATTTTAGAAATTCTCTAGCTTCTTCTTCCTTCACCGGCTCATTAACAAGTACCTCAACCCTATTCTCAATGTTAAAGGCTTTCACTTTCAGAGGCTCAATTCGATGCCCTTTGCATCATAACGCCTCCCACCACGTGTGTAGGATCCTTCAACTTGAGCCTCCTTAGCAAAGATTAGCTATATCTTCTCTCTCGGTATGGTCACATTACGTCATAATTCTAGGGTACCTCTTGTTATCCTTATAAGGAAAGCAAACAGTTTGTGAATAATGACTTTTGGCCTGTTGGTGTCTCAACTTCATTATTTCTTGGTATAGTAATAATGATCCTTGGCGGTTGATTCTTTAATTCTTTGGTTCACCTTCCAATGCGCATACATGTCCCCATCCGAGCCAACTTGATAAAATTCCAGCTCCTTATTATCCATAAGGCTTTGTACCAAAGCTTTAAACTCGTCGCATTCCTAAATTTCGTGTCCCTCTTCTCGCATGAAACTCTCAAGAGTCTCGTTCTTTTATTTCCTTCTTCATAGATTATCATCTCCCTTTCACCATTTATTTCAAGATTACTTTCATCGGCATTCTTACATCGGCCACGTCTTCTTTAATCTTTCTCATACCAGCTTCTAATTGCGCTTACCCTTGATCACCATGGTTTGGCAACGGGTTCTTCAGACTAGGGCGCCGCCAAAATTTACGATCGCTATTTTGATTAGTCTTTCCACTATTTTTTAAAACCAAGCAGCTTTTGATTGAATGCCCCGATATCCCTGCATGGTATTCACATTTGGCATTTGCATCATACCATCACTACAGGAAAATAGGGCTTTAGTGGCGTTTTTAGCTGCGCTTTTATCAAAAACGCCGCAAAAATTGTAAACACAGAGCAATAGAGGCGTTTTATTAAAAACGCCACTAAAACAGAGCAATAGTGGCGTTTTTGTTAAACGCCGCTAAAATAGAGCAATAGCGCTTTTGGTAAAACGCGCAAAAGTCGAGCATTAGCGGCGCTTTTGTAAAAACGCTAAAAGTCGAGCAATAGCGGCGCTGGTAAAACGCCACTAAAGTCGAGACATTAGCGGCGCTTTTGGTAAACGCCGCTAAAAGTCGGAGCATTAGCGGCGCTTTTGGTAAAAGCGCTAAAAGTCATATAACCCTTAAACCCCAAAAATCATGAACACTAATCTATAACCCTAAAACACTAAACCTCTAAACTTTAAAACCCTAAACCCTAAACTATAACTTTTAAAACCCTAAACCCTAAAAACATCACATGGATGTTGATGTGTATATACATATATATTAATGTAAAAGCTTATGTTCATAATAAATAATGGAAGCAATACTTAATATTGATTAAATTTATTTTTGGTTTACGGTTTAATATTTAAGGTTTAAGGTCTATAATTTAGGGTTTTATGGTTTAAGGTTTAATGGCCATGGGTATATATATAGTATGTTAATCTCAAGTGAATCATATTCAATAATTAAATCCTAAACCCTATAATTAATTATTATTATCGATAATAGATATCTTGATTTTGATAAAAATATTTTTATATATTAATAAGGTGTTATATTGTTTAATAGATTGAAGGGATTTGTGGAAAACGTTTTAAATGATAAGTTTACCTTTAAATTTTATTAATAGTTTTTGTTTATACTATTTTAATATTTATCTATACTTGATTAATTAAAATATATATTTATTTATACAAACGAAAATTCTCTCGCACTCATTTGTGTCTCCATGTTTTTTAATTGTAACTCATTTTCTTTTTAAAATATATATTTGTGTCTTCATGTTTTTCGTTTTTTACACAATTATTGATATAACATCATTTTATATTTATATATTGCATGGATACATAAATATTTATATTTATTCAATATAAAAATATATTGATGTATTTATTTTTTAAATGTGTATGATTAAATCAAAATTAAAGTTTCAACTATACATTTAAACCACAATTAGAATTTCACGTCTACAATTACACATTAAACCACTATAGCAAAAAAGGAAAATCAAAATCCCTAATTTTTGTTAAAATAAAAAATTAAAATTAGCAATAGTATGCTTTTAGACAAAACGCCACAAAATATGTTAAAAATTTTGAAAGAAAAGAATAGAAAAATATGTTAAAAATAAAAAAAATTTAAAATTAAGCAATAGTGGTGTTTTGTCTAAAAACGCCACAAAAATTTGAACTATACCGTGAAAAGTTAAGCTATCATTGGCTTTTAGTGGAAACGCCGCAAATAGGGAAAATCAAAATCCCCAATTTTTGTTACCCACTGTTACTCCCTCTTCTTCGCGTTTTCACTTACGACTCTCATTCTCTCCTTAACCTTTTATCAAAGGACAGGTCATCTAAACGGAAATTGAAGTTAAAGCTCGTTGAAATCCCTTACCAACTACCAAGGTTATTTTCTTAAGATTCAGCGATTTGAAGTGTTTTAACTCGAAATTAAAGTTTGATAGAAAACCTCAAAAGTGGGAAAAGTAAAGAAATATTCTTAAGATTCAATGATTTTGGGTAGTTCTATTGATAAGCTTTTCTAATTTTCAGCTTTGATTTTTCTTTCTTTTTGTCTCGGATTTGAGAGTTGTGAAGGTTAAGGTCTTGAGTGATGGCATTACAAGAGAAGTTAGATAGATTTAAACAAGAGCAGGAGAAGTGTCACGATGCTCTCTAACATTTCAAAGAAAATCAAGATCTTCTAGGTCCACTCCAAAACTCTGCACTTGCGGATGCCGCCTTTCCCGAAGCAAGACCTTTGCAAGAGAACAATTAGTCTCCAAAATGGTACATATGTGTACGTTCTCTTGCTTATTTGTTCCCCCAAGGTTCTATCAGTATGTTTTCTTTGAATTTCATGCGATTCTATTTGTATTCAATTCGGGTCCTTTGAAGTAATGTAGTCTACGTGATAAATTGAGTACTTTCTATTTGTCCTTTGAAGCGTAACAATTAGTCTCCATAAAACGTCAATAAAGATGTGACTAAAGACATCCGAACCAATGCAAATTTGAGGTTAAACTGTTTGGTATGTTGAGTCTACCTTTTAATAAAGATGTTGAGTTTCAATAAGTGTGATGATAAATACTTGAAATGGTATTGTCCCTGAGTTAAACTATAAAAGCTTAAATGTTATAGTTAAAATAGATAAATGTGAAGACTCTTGAACCCTAGCCTAATCAAAACTTGCTCTCATGAGTTCATATCAATAGTTCTTTCTAGATTGTCATGCTTGGTAGGAATTTTATAGGCACTTGAAAAAGAGGCTTGTCAGTATTTGAGCAACAGTGAACTGAAAGAATCAGAAGGAAATAGAGGAGCAGGAGTTTGAAGAAGCTACAGTGTGTTTCTATAGGAAACCGAAAAGCATTTGAAAAGAGGGAAAAGGAAGCCAATTTTAGATGGGGTGAACAGCCATTTATTTTCATTAAGTTTCCGACTCCTATAAGCTGTTCTTTATTTTTATTTTTTATTTAAGTTCTAACTATGCATGTGTCCAGGAGAAATTAACAAAGCAAACCTTGCTTGAGCAGGCGATGAGTGAGCAGCTAAAGGAGAGGCAGGAATAGGAGAAGAGACTACAAAAGGTTGCGAAAACAATGAACCATATGGAAAGAGCTAAGAGAGAGGAAGCAGCACCTTTGATTGAAGCCGCTTTTCAACGACGACTGCTAGAAGAGAAGGTGCTTCATGAACGTGAACAACAGGTAAAATTTTAATTCCTTGGTTTGCAGTTGAAAGAAGTACTTTGTTTTGAGTGCTTCTCTTTCCAGGTCTTGTAACATATGACCTTTCATGTTTTATAAACATATCAAAGACTTTGATTTGTTATCTTAATTCTGCCTCAACAGATGTTCTATCTTCATTTGCATGTCCATATCTTGAAGGGAAGAGTAGCATTTATATGTCGCAGTCTTTCTTTATGAGAGGTTCTGTTTTGTTTTGTATTTTTGCCATTGTCAACCTTTTTGATATAATCATTCGTAATTCTATTTTTCTATGTTGTAGGTGGAAGTTGAGTTGAGTAGGCAAGATCATGATGGGGACTTGAAAGAGAAGAATAGGTTGGCACGCATGTTAGAAAATTATTCAGCCCGGAAGGTGAAAGGGATATCAAGAGGAAGAAAATATTCGTGTGAGGTGCGAAGAGGAGAGAATAAGAGGAAGCACATAAACGTGAAGGTATGTAATTTTATATAGTCATTTGATTATTTTTTTAATAATTACTTGACCTGAAATTATACTCTGATTTTGAACTACCTCAGGATTTTTTTTTCTCTGGACAATTGATTTAGTTGATTATTAAATTTCCCTTTTCTCATAACCATCTTACCTTCTATTTTGGTTGCCTTTCCTTTTGAAAGGTTCCTTTGAATGGAAGGGTATTTGTAAGTATTTATGCTTTCATCTGAACTTATTTATTGGCACTTCAAAATTTGCAGTTTATTATATGAAAATGATGAACAATATCTAACGATTAATCGATTTAATGTTACATGATTTCTATTGCTATCTACAATCGATTTAATATACGTTTAAATTCAAGTTTTTATGATTATTTTAACAGTAAAATTCTAGTATATAATTATTAAAGAATATTGAAAATTAAATTATAATTTTATTAATATTTCAAAATATAAGCATCTAAAAGTCGGCACTAAGAAATATCTATTTTTTGAAAATGTATTAACAACAATATCCTCGGTGTTTGCCAAACTACATGTTAATGTTATCAAGAGTATCCACTATTTATTTGTCACAAAATCTCCATATAAATTTGGTATAATATAATCATAATTTTTTGCTATAAATACAACACTGAGTTTTATTTTAACCACTAAATTAACAACATATATAATTTTATCATTGAACTATACAAAATTTTTATTTAAGTTACTAGATTGTTAAGTTTTTTTTTAAGTTCGCCATTAAGCTTCAAGTAATAATTCAATGATTGGTATAGTAAATCAATATTCATTGATAGGTAAAAGAACATACTTTAAATCTAAGTCAATTTAACAATCAATATTGGATATCAGTGAAAAAAGTTGTTTAAACTTTAGTTCGTAAATTCGTGACATCAAAAACTATTTCATGAAAAAAAAAACTGTAAAAGACAAAAGGGAAAGAGAGTTTTGGGCTGAAATAGTCAATATTATTTCTATCCAATTTTTGATGTGATATTCTTTTGAAAATTTAAAGGTTGGAGCTCAAACTAATTTTATGATACTGCATGTTGAATTTATGATTTTTGGGACATGAAAGATGCGGTTCGACTTTGAAAAAATTAATGAGTAAAAGCGGATTAAATCTCATGATTTTACCTTGCTTATGCCGCTTAAACAGCCTGGTAAGGACAAGTTTTCCAGCATTTGTAGAAGAGTCTAGTATGTCTTATGTTGTTCAAATTTGAATAGATTGAATAGAGTTCGTTTTGATTAATGGTCGCATTATCTTTGTTCGATTCTTGGACACATTAAATGTGTTTTGGCATGGATAATTTCTAGGTTTATTAAGGTCCAAATGTAGATATAATGATTGTGAAATCAACTATTTAAATTTAGTGATGTGCCATGTTAAAGATTGTAAATTTTAGACAAAATTATGGTAAAGTCAAGATGTTGAAGCCACAAATTATCTCGATTTATGCTGATTGAAATAGTTTGTGTATGGGGAGTTATTTATGCATACAAACTTTATTTCAAGACATATAATTAAAGCAAATACATATAATTATATACATAATCAAATTTTAAAATATTTCTTTTAACTTATTGTAAATATTTTTAAGGAAAACAATGTTCTAATATAATCTGCTAGTTTTAGTGTAAAGCAATTTTATTTTAATTTGTTTCATTTCTTTTTTATGTGGTGTAGGGGGTATGTTGGAATTCACAGTTCGGGATTCAAAGACTTTCTACTAAAACCGGAGCTGCTTCGATCTATTGTGGATTCTGGTTTTGAACATCCTTCCGAATAATACTGTTGAATAACTGATATAATGTTTTAATTTGTTTCATTTCTTTGCTACTTGTTTACTCCTTGATTGTACTGATAATAAATTTGTCAGGGAATCTTATGCATTGGCTTTCTCAAATGTTCTTGCCAGCAAAAGGAAATTACAAGGGAACAAGCAGTTCAAGATCTGGAGGTAAGCTATGAGAGTTGTTCAAAGCTGGCCTTTTGGTCTACATCTTGCCTTGATGATTTCTTATTTATGTATTCTTTGTTTGATCAATTGGAGGTCTAGTCGCATTTTGAATGCTTCTTTTTTATATTCAAACCTCTCCTACCACATTATAATCAAGTGTTCTTAAGTTGACAGATATCTTTGAAGAACCCATTCTTGTCGTGCGTTACAAGTGATTGTTGTTAAGATATTGAACCCACAACCTTTCAGGAGTCTTGAACAGTTCATTTTAAGGATATTCTCTAAATTTAATACATTGCTTACTTTAACTGAATTCAAGAAAAAAGTGATGCTTAATTACACGGCATTGGTTAACATTTCTCTTAAGAAATTTATCAATAAACACCTTAACATGATAAGAATATTGGAGATTTTGCGATATGGTATTGATTTGTAGGGTATTTCAGGCCAATATTGTGAAAGTATCACAGTTGTGAACTAATTTTCTCATCAAATACCATAATCTCATGGACATTTATATGCAGGAAATGGAGAGAAAAAGAGAAGAACTTGAACAATTGCTATTGGCAGAAACGGTATGAGAGAATGTAGGTGATTAAGTCAATGGAGAAAAGGACATTATGTCCTTGTTGTGTGCAAGTGTTTTCTCCTTGAGACAGCAAGGAACCCGACATCAAGAATGGTTCAACTTAAAGATGCTTCCTTGTACTCATTCTCATCCTCTTTATATTTTTCGATGCTTTCTTCAAGTAGGATAGTAAGAATTTCTTGTACTATTCTTTCTGATTGCTTATAAAATAGTTTGCTCATTAGAACCTTCATTTTCTCTTGTCTTTTATTTATTTGTGTAAATCATTTTTCTTTGTTTAGTGACACAACGAATCTTTGAACATAATTTCGTTGAGTTACATATAAATGATTTTTAAAAATTGTGTATAGTTTAAAGTTCAAATTTCAAAATAAAACATAATATAATATTTATCATAGAAAATAAATATTATTTAATTAAATTATTTTTTTTAAAGTTTATATTTTTTAGCGGCGTTTGTCAAAAAAGCGTCGCTAAAGGTCTGTTATATAGTGGCTTTTTAGAAAAAGTGCCGCTAAAGACCATGACCTTTAGCGGCGTTTTTTAAAATAAACGCCGCAAAATTTAGCGGCGTTAGCAATAGCGGCGTTTTTTGCGGCGCTTGTTAAAACGCCGCTAAAGGCCTAAAAAAATGCCGCTAAAAGTCAGTTTTGCTATAGTGCATTTAGGATATAGGGGTTGCAATGGTTTCAAATGAAAAGGTGCTATTGCATGAGCATTAAATAAACTTTGATAAAGCTCTCGATACTTCACCGGGATAGGCGTAAATGAGACCTTTTTAGAATTTTGTCTCGAACCAGATCCCTTCTTTGGGAATCCTGTTGCCCAAATGTAGTTGCTCTAGGCTAACTAACCGTAATTGCTTTGAATTATAATTATTCGTATTGTTCACCTCATTATCTTTCCTTCTTGGGGCCGATTTTTAGTAGTTTTCCTCTATTTTGCCACCCTTATATGCGTTCTCAATCATTTCTCCCGCCATAACTATATCGCAAAGCTCTTGGTGGTACTTCCAATCATTTGAGTAATGAATGGGGCCTTCACGGTGTTGATGAACAGCATGGTAGTTTCTTTCTCTAAGAGCGGTGGTTGAACTAGCATGGCAACCTCCCTCCACCTCTGTGCATATTGCCTAAAGTGTCATTAGGCTTCTTTTCCATGTTCGCAAAGTGATTCTATCAGATTCATGTCACCACATGATTATATTGTTGATAAATGCTTGCGCTAAGTCTCTCCAAGAATCGATCCTGCGCGACTCAATTGATTGTACCACCTAGTCACGCCCCAACCAAACTATCTTGAAAACAATGGATCAATAATTGATCATTGTTTACATAGCCACCATCCGCCTAGAGAACATGGTGATATTGGCCTCGGGGCAAGTAGTCCCATTGTACTTCTCAAATTAAGATCTTGAACTTATGAGGAAGCACCAAACGGAACCAAACTCAAATCTTTGGCATCAATTCCCTGATGATTATCAGTGTTTTCCAATGCCTTAAATTTCTCCTCTAACCATCTGCAACGTTCCTTTAATTTCCTTGATGATTCGAGTCTCATCTCCTCCCTTTCAGCTACATCTAAATCAGGGATGACTGGATTGGTAGGGTTATCTCCCGGGTTGGATCCCGTGGCAGTTTGGAAGTTCATGGGTATTCCAGCAGTGACTTGCCCATGTTGAGGCCTTATTGTGATGGACGGCCTTCGGGGATATGCCTCAGGTTGAGTTTGCACATGGGGTGGAGTAAAACCTGGAGGATGATCCTCATTATCTTCTTCAGTCATAGGAGCCTTTCCTTTATCCGTTGCCCCCTTCAGCAGCTGGCCATTTTAGCCATCATATTTCTTTGAGCCTCCAACATTTGATCCTTCACCTCTTGTTGGATTTTTACCAATTGTTCCTGCAATTGTTCTTGCATTTCTTTCTGGATGTGCTCAAGTCTTTGATCATATTCTTTGTCTTAGTGCGTGTACCGTAAGGATGTGTTGCTTTCAGGTTTTCTTTTTCTTTCACTCTCTCTATAATTTTAACTAATTAGGGTCCTTCTATAAATTGGAATGCATATGACGCGATGAGATGCAAATGCATGAATGCAAAAGATATCGATTCTGATTCAGTTTCTTTTAGAAAACCTTATTTAAGAAACAAAAATCTTTACACAAAACGAATTACAAATATGCTTTTGTCTTCAGTCCTAGAGTTTTAACCCTATCCAATAACAAAGCTAACTCTCGACCTCTATCTGACACTGACTCATACTTTGCACTCAATACATTAGCTTATGCTGCTGTGTCTTGCAAATGATCAAGAACCTCTCGAATCTGGCTATGACTTCTCCTATGAGATAGTCCTTATTTCTGACTTGATCCTGAAAATGGTGAAGCTCTCCCTTCCAATGTCCTTCTCTTGCCTCGAGCTGCTCAATCTGAAGTTCACAGTTCTGCAATGCTGCTTCCAACCCTCCAATATTGTGCTTCATTTCCTTGATCTTGTTCAGACTTGCCTTTAACTCGACCACAGAGTTACAACTTCGGTGATGATGAAGAGATCGTCCAAGCTCAGTCACCTTAGCTTTTAATCCTTGATTCTCCTTCTTTAGGGTCTGATTTTATGTCTGCATCTCTTGAAACTTCTTCTCCCAATACTCGGCTTTGGCTCCTTCTTCTTGAACCTCTTGTTGCCACTTTGCTCGAGACTTCCCAATCCAGCTCTCTTCATTGATAGGTGTATCCTCTTATATTGTGTCTTCAAGTCATCCGGTCTTCCTCAATCTTCCTCTTTTCTTTCCTCACTATTTTGACCTCAATTTTCGAACGCCAACGCCTAAGCTTAGATACATCTTCTCCTCCTCAAGCCTCTCTATCTTTTTCCTGAGCTCCAAATTCTTCCTATTCAAACTCTTATTTTATGACTTCTAACTCTGATGGAATTACTTGTAAACTCTCCACTATCGATCGAGCAGCCCCCAAACTCAGCCTAGGGATGTTATCATTGATCTTGCTAAACCACCTTTTGTACTTAAGGGTCATCGTCGGACCTTCAGTCAGAATCTTCACACAACAAATCTTCTTCTAAGCCTCGGAAATCTCTTGCATCTTCTTCTTATAATGATCCCCCTTATACGAGAAATCACTCTAAGCTAACCCTTGTGTTGCCGGTATAAATTGCCCCGCTTTGTATTGCCTTAAGACTAGTAATGGAGCATAACCAACAACTCCCCAAATTTCAGGAAGAGGCACCCAATCAAAACTTCCGCAACGATAAAGGACTTCATTAGGAGCCATCCAAGGGGCTTTCCACATTACATCTTCCTCTTGGAATTCTGAAGTATTTCCATCGATCTTTCCTCTGTAATGTCGTCCCTCCTCGGTGTAGCTGCTGCTTTCCTTAAGGGAGAATAATCCTCAAAGAATACTCGGCAAGGAACCTTATCAACCTTCCAAAAGTGACTGTGGAACCATACTAACAACAATTGTGCACATCCAATGAATCTACCTTTACCAGCTCTCCGACATGCACTCAAGGATCTGAATGTCTCGGCTAGGATTGCAGGCACAGGTGTGTTCTGTTTACTAAGTCTATTGAATAAATCAAGAATCGCTTCATCTATGTGCCCCATAGCTTTAGGAAAATCACCAAACCATAAATACTTAAGGCCAAGACATCAAACCTCTTCTTCACATATGGGTGTGCCAATATCAAATCCCTCAAACTTGCCCACGGAATGCATTTACTATCACCCTTTTGTTGGATTCGAACTGCGACCCACTGTTCACTCACCCTTGTGATCATCATTAATTTCTTCATGAAGGTTGGGAGATTTTCAGCCCTAACATTAGCTTTGTTACCTTGAATTTTTGGACAACGAAGCAAGGTCGATACTCCTCCAAAGTAGGTACTAAGTCTACCTCTCCAAATGTAAAACAATTATAAGCGTGGTTCCAAAAGCGTACTATAGCTCGAAATAGATGCTTATCCACCTTGATGTCTAGCAAATGGGGAAGATCTCCATAATTCGTAGTAGAAAATTGCTTAGCCTCATCATCCCATTGGGGCCAAATGTCCTTCAACTCCGAAACTCATTCATGTTGAATCGACACGAGTGAAGTCCCACAACTCGACGATACCCTTCGGTGACACTATCTCCTTTCTCTAATTGGGTTTTCTCCGACCACGCACATGATGTAAGTGTTGTCCTCCACTTTATCAAGATATTCATTCCTCGTTACAAAACTTTCTAATCTAGAAATCAAACTGCGAATCGACACCTTTAAATGTTGAGTGACATGAAATGATAGCAAAATAAAATAGGTCAGTATCATATATAAAAGGTATAATAAAAAAGCACTTATAAGGGTAGCTTACTAAAGGCTATCATTGTACTCCCTAGGGTAAGCACTTAAAGTTCACTATATGTGTTTCAGTTCTAAAGCGAGGGTACCTAAACCAGCAGATTCCTCGATCCTCACCCATTATAGGCTCATATGGACCAAGTTCGGTTCAGGGGGACACATTTCCCTATGGCCGTGCGAAGATGAAAACCTCACGAAGACATAGGTACATATGTATCCCAGAAGCAATCCACTAGCCCATGCAGAGGTGAAAACCTCACGAATGCGTAGCTTCTCACTCCCATTTAAGAGTGTAACCACAACGGTCATGTAAATGCAATGTGTGCGGAAACAAAATAACAAACATATGCAGCAAACACATGCAAAAAGATCAATATTTTTAAAATTTTCCAAACTTCTGACATTAAAACAGAATATAATCAATTTCTTGGCTTGACTCTCTTATTCTTCCCCAGTGGAGTCGCCAAGCTACCGAAACACTTTTTTTTAAATAGGGGAAATTTTGAAAACGGGAGTCGCCACCAACCTTTTTAGGTGTGATTGGATCACCTTATAAGACATTTTGGTCTACGAAATTGTGAGAAAATAGGTTCAGGAGTCGATTACGTACAAGGAAGGATTAGCACCCTCGCAACACCCAAAATTGGTACCAAATTAAATAGTTTTCTGTCTTGATGTCAAAAGTTTGAAAGAACTTAAAATATGATTTTTCAAAACTGAAAGAATTTGATTTGAAAATCGAGATTCCTTCACTCCAAAAGAGTACGAACATCACATCCAGCATGATTGGACACGATATTCTTAAACTTTCGTAACTGAGATCATCTCGTGATTTACAAAATCTATTTAAAAGGATACTTTAGATATTTAGATAAACGGAAATCGTAATCTCAGCATGTTAGGGCATCGTGATGCCTCAAAATTGACCCTAGTCGGAAGGTGGTCTCGGGACCACAAAACCGAGGCATAAAAATAATTAAAATTTATTTTGATGCCTATAACATGTGTGTGCTCATGTATGACATTTTATGATGATTGATTTAGTGTTATAAGGGTGAATTCCACAAGAAAGGACTTAGTAGTGAACTTTGAAAGTACGATAGGGAAATATGTGATGACTAATTAAAGCATGCATGCAAAATAATGGACTTGCATGTCAAATTCCCCTTTTACAAGTAATGGCCGCCATGACAAAGAATATGGGTTAAACATGTCATGAAACATGTTTTGTTGGGCATTAGGGAGAAATAGTAAACAAATAAGCATGGGTAAGAAAAGAATGAAAAAAAAAAATGTGTGTGAGAGAGTGGCATACCCCATTGCCGTGCAACCAAGAAGAGAAAAACAAAAAAATTTGTTCATGCTTGCTCTCTCCCTTTTTGGCCGAAAATACTAAGAGGAAGAAGGGATTTTTGCTTCATTTCCTTTGTTTTGAAGAGATCTAGAAGGTGATTTGGCTAAATTTGCATCAAGATTAAGCTCAAGAGCTAAGAGGTCCACAATTGGACAAGGGGAAGGAAAAAGTGATCGAATAGCCGTAAAAGCCGTTCGACAACATCCGAGTTTTCTAGATTTCGCTCGAAGCAATCGGATTTGGGATCGTTGAAGTCGAAGTCATCCACACTATCAAGCCTCCATTTTGGTATAAATTATTGGTTGAACTTGAGATGGCATGTATAGGACTACCTCATGTTTGTTAAATATGTTGTAATGTAAGTATGTACGGCCATGCTAAAATGGCTCAAAAAGGAAGCATGAACTTAGACTAATTGTGGTTTGTATATATATATATTTGGTGTCATGATGTGGCTATGGCTTGGAAATAGGAATGTTGGTCATATGATCAGCCATTGGTATGGTTAAAATGATCATATATGAACCTATGTATGGCAAGACTAGTTGATTCATGGAGACTACCAAATAGGTAAGCCCTACCTTAAAAACAGATGCTGCCAGCTGCAGTGGCGTGAATGTGAAAAATCACCAAAATTCATAGGAATGGAATTAAATAGTGAATAAGCTATGTAAATGAACCTTGATGAGTCTATTTTCTTATGGAAGAAACGAAATGGTCATAGGAGTTACAGGTTAAGAGATATTAAAGCTATTGTGAGACAGGGCCAGAATGGTTTCTGGGTTCCCTGTCGCAACTTTAAAATTCACTATAAATTATCCAAAAGAATTAGGAGACATACCTTATATGTACAGATTCCATTTTGAGTCTAGTTTCATTAGAAACAAACGGAACCAGCATTAAAGCCCTGCACAGAGAGATATTCAAGTTATACCGCATGAAGGTCAGAGCAGTCGATCCCTGTAACATGGGTGACTTTAACTAATAAACTGTACCAATTGGCCCGACCAAAAATTCTAGAAATAAACCCATGGATGGATATATGAGTCTAAATTCAGGGAAAATTTACGAAACCAGTTTCCGAGTTTTGAAACTCGAGATATGATTTTTAAGGCGACAGTGACGCAGTTTTTTCCAGCCTGACTGGAAATGTCCAATGGATGGGCAAAACAAGTGAACTTAGCTTGCTAACCCCTCGTGTCCGACACCGGCGATGGTCTCGGGTTCGGGGTGTTACAATTTTATTGGTATCAGAGCCCGGTTTAGTCGATTCTAGGACTACCGTGATGTGTTTGGGGTCTAGCTATACATGCCATTAAATGATGAATCGATAGTGTGGTGATTTCTGACAATTTGACTTTGTGTTTGTTATTAGAATGGATCTCGATCCCAACCGAGCGATAGCTGATGGTGTGAGAGTGTGGCGCCTGCTCCCGCACAAGGGACAGCGCCGACGGACTCTCAACCTATGGCCAGCAATCCGAATGATGAGGCTAGGCAAGCCTTTTATAGTGTGATGAACGAATGGTTTAATCAATACATTCGAACTAACACGGCTGTTCCACAACCTCCATTCCCGACAAATGCAACCCCGACCCACAATACCTCCGGTGATGACCAAATAAGGTCAAGTAAGCCCCAATCGATAGGATTCAAAACATGGGGCCACTGAATTTAAGGCTACGGATGATGATGATGCCGAAGCGAGCTGAATTTTGGTTGGATAACACTATCCGGTGCTCGATGAGCTATCCTGACACCCGATGAGTGTTTAAAGTGTACCATCTCCTTGCTACGTGAGTCCGCCTACTATTGGTGGAGTACTCTGACTTCTGTGGTGCCTAGAGAGCAAGTGACTTGGGAATTCTTTCAAACCGAGTTCCGAAAAAAGTATATTAGTCGAGATTCATCGACCAAAAGCGAAGGGAATTTCTTGATCTTAAGCAAGGTTCTATGTCCGCTATCGACTACGAACGAAAGTTTGTGAGGCTTAGCCAGACGCGCGAGAATGCATTTCGTCCAAGCTATTATGTGTAAACGCCGAGGATGGGCTGAATGATGATATAAGGATGTTCGTTGGCATTCTCGAGATACGAGAGTTCGTAGTACTTGTTGAGCGAGCTTGTAAAGTCAAGAGCTTAGAAAGGAGAAACAAAAAGTTGATGTGGGAACCGGAGAATTCGAAGAGGTCCTCGGAAAGTCTCTTCAACAAGCATCAAGAGATTTCGAGATGATGTGAGCCGGTCTAGAGGCGTTTGGGCTTTTCTAGACGAGGACGCGATCGACCCTGTGACCACACGAGTCACCTCGATCGCCGGTGGTGGAAATGATCGCCGAGAGAGGGCGGAGTGCCCACATTGTGGCAAATGGCATTCGGGAGCTGTTGGTTTCGTGATCGCTCCTCGCTATAAGTGTGGATCGGCCGACCACTTTATGAAGGATTGCCCGAGGATGCATGAGCAGAATGTAAGTCGAGTGCAAACCCGGTGCTACCATCGCCGAGGTAGGCCACCTAGAAATATGGGCAATGTCGATGGCGGTCGAGAGGATCTAGAGATGCTACCATCGATTTGAGGCTCGTGTTCTCGCTAGGACTTATGCCATACGCCGCACGCGAGGATGCTGCCTCTCCGGATGTTATTACCGGTACTTTCACTCTTTTCAATACAAATGTGATTGCTTTGATTGACCCGGTTCTACTCATTCATATATATGTGAAACCTTAGCATCCAAGAAGACTTTGCCCATTGAGTCTCTCGAGTTTGTAATTCGGTGTCAAACCCTTGGGTCATTACGTGCTTGTCAACAAAGTGTGCAAGAAAAGTCCCCTAGTGTTCCGAGGTTCTTGTTTTCCGGCGGACTTGATGCTTTTGCCGTTCGATGAGTTCGATGTTATTCTTGGTTTGGATTGGTTGACCATGCACGATGCGGTTGTAAATTGCAAGAGCAAGACTATCGATTTGAGGAGCACGAATAACAAGATAATACGGGTTGAGTCTACGGACTTAAAGGAGTTGCCAGCTGTAATATCAGCGATGTTGGCCTAGAAACATGTAAGAAAAGGGTGCGAAGTGTACCTTGCGTACGTGCTCGATGACAAGGAATCAGAAAAGAAACCCGAATCTGTGCGCGTGGTTTGTGAATACCGAATGTTTTCCCGAAGAATTGCCGCTTACCACTGTTCGGAAGTAGAATTTGGCATCGAATTGGTACCGGTACCACTCCAATTTCGATAGCTCCGTGATCGTATGGCATTAACGGAGTTAAAGGAATTGAAGGTCCAATTGCAAGAATTAACGGATAGAGGTTTCGTCAATCGAAGTTTTTCTCCATGGGGCGCACCAAAGATTGTTTGTGAAAAGAAGGACGGAAGCATGAGGTTTTGCATCGACTATCGCCAACTCAATAAAGTGACGATAAAGAATAAATATCTGTTGCCACGAATTGACGATTTGTTTGATCAATTAAAGGAGCCTTGGTGTTTTCAAAGATAGATTTAAGGTCGGGTACTATCGGTTGAGGGTCCGAGAATCGGACATACCCAAAACCGCTTTTAGAACGAGGTACGGTCACTACGAATTCTTGGTGATGTCGTTTGGGCTCACTAATGCCTCTGCGGTGTTTATGGATTTAATGAATAGAATTTTCAGGCCATACTTGGATCGGTTCGTAGTTGTATTTATCGATGACATTTAGGTCAATTCGAGAGATGAAACCAACACCGAGGCTAGTGTTGCAAATCTTACGAGATAAGCGATTATACGCAAAGTTTGGTAAATGTGAATTTTGGTGAAAGAGGTTAGCTTTTTTTGGGGCACGTGGTGTCCGTGATCGGTGTCGTGGATGGACTGAACAAAATTTCGCCATAGTCAATTGAAACCTCCGAGGAATGTTACCGAATTTAGGAGCTTTTGGGGCTTGCGGATACTATCGACGATTTGTGCAAAGTTTTTCGATGATAGTCTGCGCCGATGATGAAACTACTCCAAAAGATGTTGAGTTCGAGTGGTCTGAACAATTGTCAAGAAAGTTTCGATCGACTAAAAACTTGTTTAACCGAGGCCCAGTGCTAGTACAAATGAGTCCGTAAAGAGTTTGTCATATCTGATGGACGCATCCTTGCTTGGGTTAGGTTGTGTGTTGATACAAGAAGGTCGAGTTGTGGCTTTCGCGTCGAGACAACTAAAGCCGCATAAGAGAAACTATCCGACCCATGACCTTGAACTAGCAAACCATAATGTTCGCCTTGAAGATATGGCGGCATTACTTGTTTGGAGAAAGGTGTCATATTTATTCGGACCACAAGAGTCTAAAATATTTGATGACTCGTAAAGATTTAAACCTGCGACAAAGACGTTGGCTTGAGTTGTTGAAAGACTATGAACTCATCATTGATTATCACCGGAAAGGCCAACGCGGTGGTGATGCTTTAAGTCGCAAGGCACCGCTCGCTTTGAGAGCGATGGATGCTCATTTATCCGTTTCACCCGAGGAGGTGCTAGTAGTCGAATTAGAGGCCAAACCGTTATTGATTCATCAAATACTTGAATCTCGGAAGGTCGACGCTGAATTGGTCGCTAAGCGAGCGAATGTGTTTCGGATGAAGAATCGAATTTCAGATTGACGACAATGACCGCTGACGCTCAAGGGTCGATTATGTATTCCAAGGAATTCGAACTTGTTTCGATGATTTTGAGCGAGGCTCACAGAGTCGAATGTCAATCCACCCGGTAGTACTAAAATGTACAATGACCAAACGCCAATTTTGGTGGCCTGGTATGAAATGAGACATTTCTGAATTTGTTTCAAGGTGTCTGATATGTCAACAAGTGAAAGCGGAACATCAAGTGCCATCGGGATTACTTCAGCCAATCATGATACCTGAATAGAAATGGGATCGAGTGACAATGGATTTTATATCTGGATTACCAGGTCGGCAAGTAAGAAAGATGCGATTTGGGTCATTGTTGATAGATGACCAAGTCCGCTCATTTTATCCTCGTCCGCACGGATTTTTCGCTCGATAAATTGGCAGAATTATACGTCTCCCAAATTATTCGATTGCATGGGGTGCCTATTTCTATCGTGTCGGATAGAGACCCAAGATTACATCGCTATTTTGGAAGAAATTGCAAGAGGCTTTGGGTACCAAGTTGCATTTCAGCACCGCCTTTCACCCCCAAACCAAGGGTCAATCCGAGCGGATAATTCAGATACTTGAGGATATGTTAAGATGTTGCGTCCTCGAGTTTAGTGGTTCATGGGAACGGTATTTGCCGTTGATTGAATTCGCCACAACAACAGCTTTCAATCAAGTATTAAGATGGCACCCTACGAGGCCTTGTACGGTCGTAAATGCCGTACACCATTGTTTTGGACTGAGCTTGGTGAAAGTAAGATTTTCGGGGTGGATTTGATTAGAGATGCTGAACAGAAAGTGAAAGTAATCCGTGAAAGTCTGAAGATAGCCTCCGATCGTCGAAAGTCGACGCGGCCTCAAGCGTAAGGATATCGAGTATCGTGGGTGATAAAGTGTTTTCAAGGTATCGCCTTGGAAAAAGATACTCGATTCAGCCGTAAGGGCAAGTTGAGCCCGAGGTTCATTGGGCCATACGAGATATCCGGCGAGTCGATCCATGGCATATCGCTTGATTTTGCCCCCGAACTCGAAAAGGTTCACGATGTCTTTCACGCTTCGATGCTTCGACGCTATAGATCCGATCCATCGCACGTGATTAGTCCATCGAAATTGAAATTCAAGCTAATATGAGTTATGAGGAAGAACCGATTCGTATCCTATCACGAAGTGAAAGAGTTATAAACAAGCGGGTTCCGCTAGTAAAAGTGTTATGGCTCAAGCACGGGATAAAAGATGCTACTTGGGAGACCGAGAACTCTATGAAAGAGCGATATCCAAACCTATTTACGGTAAGATTTTCGGGACGAAAATTTCTTAAGTGGGGAGAGTTGTGACAGCCCAAAATTGACCCTAGTCGGAAGGTGGTCTCGGGACCACAAAACCGAGGCATAAAAATAATTAAAATTTATTTTGATGCCTATAACATGTGTGTGCTCATGTATGACATTTTATGATGATTGATTTAGTGTTATAAGGGTGAATTCCACAAGAAAGGACTTAGTAGTGAACTTTGAAAGTACGATAGGGAAATATGTGATGACTAATTAAAGCATGCATGCAAAATAATGGACTTGCATGTCAAATTCCCCTTTTACAAGTAATGGCCGCCATGACAAAGAATATGGGTTAAACATGTCATGAAACATGTTTTGTTGGGCATTAGGGAGAAATAGTAAACAAATAAGCATGGGTAAGAAAAGAATGAAAAAAAAATGTGTGTGAGAGAGTGGCATACCCCATTGCCGTGCAACCAAGAAGAGAAAAACAAAAAATTTGTTCATGCTTGCTCTCTCCTTTTTGGCGAAAATACTAAGAGGAAGAAGGATTTTGCTTCATTTCCTTTGTTTTGAAGAGATCTAGAAGGTGATTTGGCTAAATTTGCATCAAGATTAAGCTCAAGAGCTAAGAGGTCCACAATTGGACAAGGGGAAGGAAAAAGTGATCGAATAGCCGTAAAAGCCGTTCGACAACATCCGAGTTTTCTAGATTTCGCTCGAAGCAATCGGATTTGGGATCGTTGAAGTCGAAGTCATCCACACTATCAAGCCTCCATTTTGGTATAAATTATTGGTTGAACTTGAGATGGCATGTATAGGACTACCTCATGTTTGTTAAATATGTTGTAATGTAAGTATGTACGGCCATGCGAAAATGGCTCGAAAAAGGAAGCATGAACTTAGACTAATTGTGGTTTGTATATATATATATTTGGTGTCATGATGTGGCTATGGCTTGGAAATAGGAATGTTGGTCATATGATCAGCCATTGGTATGGTTAAAATGATCATATATGAACCTATGTATGGCAAGACTAGTTGATTCATGGAGACTACCAAATAGGTAAGCCCTACCTTAAAAACAGATGCTGCCAGCTGCAGTGGCGTGAATGTGAAAAATCACCAAAATTCATAGGAATGGAATTAAATAGTGAATAAGCTATGTAAATGAACCTAGATGAGTCTATTTTCTTATGGAAGAAACGAAATGGTCATAGGAGTTACAGGTTAAGAGATATTAAAGCTATTGTGAGACAGGGCCAGAATGGTTTCTGGGTTCCCTGTCGCAACTTTAAAAATTCACTATAAATTATCCAAAAGAATTAGGAGACATACCTTATATGTACAGATTCCATTTTGAGTCTAGTTTCATTAGAAACAAACGGAACCAGCATTAAAGCCCTGCACAGAGAGATATTCAAGTTATACCGCACGAAGGTCAGAGCAGTCGATCCCTGTAACATGGGTGACTTTAACTAATAAACTGTACCAATTGGCCCGACCAAAATTCTAGAAATAAACCCATGGATGGATATATGAGTCTAAATTCAGGAAAATTTACGAAACCAGTTTCCGAGTTTTGAAACTCGAGATATGATTTTAAGGCGACAGTGACGCAGTTTTTCCAGCCTGACTGGAAATGTCCAATGGATGGGCAAAACAAGTGAACTTAGCTTGCTAACCCCTCGTGTCCGACACCGGCGATGGTCTCGGGTTCGGGGTGTTACAGGCACTACTTCCCGAATTCCTAAATATAAAAGAACACTGCCTTTTTTTTTAAAAAATTTCTTTTGGATTAAATGAAATATATATTTTCATTAAAACAATGATGTATTTAATATATTGCAAGATATTAATACTAAATAATATAAACTGTATGATACATACTTTAACAATTTATGCAAATATAATATAGAAAATGATAAATAACGACATAAATTACATAATATACATTATCATTTCATGCAGATATAATCATAGAAAACAATGAATATAACAATATAAATTACATAATATATATACAATAATATTTCATGCAAATATAACTTAAAATAATAACATAAATAATCAATTTTCACACAAATATAATAAACAATAAATAACATAAAAGTAACAAATAATTGATGAGATAAAAGTTAACCTACTAAAACAATACTAAATAAATACAAAAGATACAAAATAAATAAACAAATTACGAACATATATAAAATATAAGTCAAAAAATAAAAAAATCCAATTAAAAATAGATGAGGTATAAAAATATTTAAAATAATATAAAAATGATAAAGGAGAGTTTTTAGAAACGATTGATATATATATATATATATATAAAACATACTATATGGTATAATAACTTAATATATTTATAAAAATAATAATATGTTACATAGAAACAAAATTTTATAGTAAATTTAAGAACATTAGATATTAAATATTAAATATTTAATAATGATATATGTATTATTTAATAATAATTTACAAATTTTAAAATTATATGTATTAATAAATAATAAATAATAAAATAATATATAATAAAATATATAATATATAATAAAAGCTATAAATAAAATATATAAAATATAAATAACATGATAAATAATACATAAATAAAAATATTATATATAATAATTTTACATGTATAAATAATATTTATAAAATAAATAATATATATAAAATATTTAAAATAAATAAATTACATATAAAATATATATATATATATAAAAGGATTAAAATTGAATTTAAATAAAATCTAGGGTTAATTTTAAATAAATAAAATGAATTTTGAACCCAATTGAAACAAGCGTTAAAAGTTGAAGGACTCACTGGGCAATTTGACCCTAATCCCAAAACGACATCGTCCCGGCATAGGCTTTATAATATCAACTAGGACTAAATTGAGACGAAAATAAAAGGTCAGGGTCAAATTAAAATAAAATAAAATTTGAATTGAACGAAATTATAAATTCTAAAAATACGGAAGGACCAATTATGCAATTAGCCCTTTAAGCAAAAACACGCGGATCCTTCCCAGGTCACGGGTCAACATACGGGTCCTTTATTTAAACGGTGCCGTTTTAGTGTTTATTGAACTAAGGAAAAACGACACCGTTTTTATAATACTATATAGGTCAGATTTCAGTCCAAAAATTCATTTCTTACAGCTAATTTAAAAAAAAAAAACTTAAAATCCTCTCTAGGGAGAAGAAAAGAACCTCCGAGTTCGCCTTCATTGCCCACGCATACATACGGCCACCCTGACACGGCGGTTGGAAGGAGAAAAGCCCCATTTTCCCAAAGCGAATCACGGTAACCTCTTTCTCTTCTAAATACTGACGGTTTTTTTAAAAAAACAATTCGTACGCGTTGAACAACAGGAAATAAACCATAAGGAAAGAAAAATGTAACTAAATCACCTTTTCCACAATGAAACTGTTCGTATTTCTCCCTTCTCTGTATATATGCGTGTATCTGTTTTTATATATGTGAAAAAAAATGTCCTCTCTTACAGTGAAATACATTTGGCTTTTATAGCCCCTGTACAAATTTGTGTATTCTTCTATTCGATTCTTTGCCATATTTGCTGTGTATCTCTTTCCTTTTTTTTTACAGGTGACGACGAGAAGACCAGTGATGATCGGGAGCTGATGATGGCGCACTGGCACACCGATTGCGGCGTGAGACGAGGGGTCGCTGACTACGGCGTGACGATTGGGATCATGCTTGCGGCGCGAGTGTTTTTGGAAACCCTAGGGTTTCCTGATTCGATTAAGGAATTGGGCCTTCCTGGGCTTCACTGATTTGGGTCTAGTTCGGGTATTTGGGCTAAGGGTTTTAGGGGTAATGAGATTCAACATGTGGACTACCGATGTGATTTGTAAATGGGCCATAAGTAGTGCTCCAATTGGGCTATGTATATAGGCTATCAATTTGGACTGTAAAAAGGACTTTTATTATTATTTGTTTTGTTTTTTTATGGGATAGGCAAATTTGGGTTATTATAATTTAGTTTTTATATAAACTGATCCTTTTTTAGTAGGGAAAATGTGGGGCGTACGTCGCCAACATATTTGGAGTTTCATTCTCGATCTTGATAAAAATAAGTAATTTAAAGGAAGAAGAATAAGGAAATCAAGTTAAGACTTTGAATTGTTACATCATTTTCGACATTGATTTCGAGATTGCCTCTCCTCTACGAAAATGAAAGTGGTCATAACTATTAGATTAGTATCGAAGGAGTGAAAATGGAAAATGAAACAAATGAGTCCATAAGCAAGGAACTATTACAAATTATAGTGCAAGTCCTTTGGAGGATATTTCGTGGCACAATACGTGTCTTTTCAAAACTTTTTGAGAAGTCAAGGCATGTTTCCATCAAAGGCAATGTGAATTTAAATTGTATAAAGACTTTCAAAGAATCGAGGTTGTTTCAATTTCACACCACGCTAGAACATTACAATTCACATTATTGACATTAGACTAGAATACGTTACAATAAAAGAAAACATTCAATATTTCAATTTAATTCTAACATTTAATATTTTTCCCAAAAAAAAAAGTTAAAGGGGAAAAAGGAAAAAAAAAATTTTTTAAAAGGGGGAAAAAAAAATTTTTTCCCCCTTTTTTGGGGGGTTTTTTTAAAAATTGTGGTTTTTTTTTTTAAAAAAAAAAATTTTTTTTTTTTTTTTAATGGGGGAAAAATTTGGTTTTTTTCCAACCCCTTTTTTCCCTTTTCCCAAATTTTTTTTTAAAAAAATAATTTTGGGAATTTAAAATTTGGGGAAAAAGGGGGAATGGTTTGGGGGTTTTTTTGAAAAAAGGAATTTAAAAAATTTTTTGGGGTTTTTTCATTTTAAAATTTTTTTTTTTAAATTTAAATTTTTGGGGTTTTTAAATTTAAATGGGGAAATTTTAAATAAAAAATTTTTTTAAAAAATTTTTAAAAAAAAAAAAAAATTTTTTTTTAAGCAAAATTTTACTTTTTTTTTTTAAGGTTTTTAAGGGTGGGTTTTTAAAAAAAACCCCCCCTTTTTTTTTTTTTTTTTTTTTTTTTTTGGGGTCCTTTTAAAAATTTTTTTTTTAAAAAAAGGCAATTTTTTCCAAAAAAGGGAAAAATAAAAAAAATTTTTTTTTTAAAATTAGATTTAATTTTTTTTTTTTTAAAAATTTTAAAAAAAATTAAAATTTAAACCCAAAAAAAACCCAAAAAAAACCTTTAAAAAAAAAAAAAAAAAAAATTTTTTTAATTTAAAATTTTTAAAAAAAAAAAAGGTTTTTTAAAATTTAAAATTTTTTTTTTTTGGGGAAAAAAAAAAAAAAAATTAAAAAAAAAAAAAAAAAGGAAAAAAAAAAAGGGGTTTTTTTTGGGGGGGGTTTTTAAAAAAAAAAATTTAAAAATTTTTTTTTGGGAAAAAAAAAAAAAATTTTTTTTTTGGTTTTTGGGAAAAAAAAGGGAAAGGGTTTCCAAATTTGTTTTAAGGGTTTTTTAGGGTTGGGGAAATTTTAAATGGGGAAAAAATTATTTTTTTTTTTTTTGGGGTTGGGAAAAAACCCCCAAAAAAATTTTGGAAAATTGAAATTTGAAAAAAGGGGGAAAAAAATTTTTTTTTTTTCCTTTAAATTTTTTTTTTCCCTTTTTAAAAAATTTCCCTTTTTAAAAAAAAAAAGGGGGGGTTTTTTTAATTTTTTAAAATTTTAAAAAATTTTTTTTTAAAAAATGGGTTTAAAATTTGGGGAAAAAAAAAAATTTTTTTATTTTTTTTTTTTTTTTTAATTTTTTTTAAAAAATTAATTAAAAAAATTTTTTTTTAAAATTTTTTTAAAAATTTTCCTTTAAATAAGGTTAAAAAAGATTTATTGGGGTTTTTTTTTAAAAAATTTCCCCAAAAAAAAAAAAAAAAAAAAAACAAAAATTAAAACAAATTTTTTTTTCCCCTTTTTCTTTTAAAAAACCCATTTAAATTTTAAAAGGGGAAAAAAAAAAGGGGGGTTTTAAAAAATTTTTTTTTAAAAATTTTTTTCCCTTTAATTTTTTTAAAAAGGGGGGTTGGTTTTTTTTTTTTAAAAAAAATTTTTTAAATTTATTTTTTTAAAAATTTTCCCCTTTTTTTTTTGGGGGGGGGAAACCCCAATTTCAAAAGGAAAAAATTTGGGAAAAATTTTTGGGGAAAAGGAAAAATTTTTTTAAAAAAACCAAATTTAACCAAAATTTAATTCCTTTTTGGTTTTAAAAAAAATTTTTTTAAAAATTTTTTAAAAGGGGGGGGGGTTTTTTTTTTTTTTTAAAAAAAAAAAATTTTTAAAAAAATTTAAAAAAATTTTTTAAATTTTAAAACCCCTTTTTTGGAATTTTTAAAAATTTCCCCAAACCGAAAAAATTTAAATTTTTTAAAAGGCCCAAAAGGGAAAAAAAAAAAACCAAGGAAAAAAAAATTTTTTTTAAAAATTTTAAAGGGTTTTTTTAAAAAAAATTTTTTTTTTTTTTTTTTTTAAAAAGGGTTTTTAAAAAAAATTTTTTTTTAAAAAAAAATTTTTAAAAAGGGTTTTTTAAAAAAATTTAAAAATTTTTAAAAAATTTTCCTTTAAATTGGGTTTTTTCCGGGGGTTTAAAAATTTTTTTTTTTTAAAATTTAAATTTTTTTTTTTTTTTTTTTTTTAAAACCAAAAGGAATTTTTAAAAAAAATTAAAAAAAAAATTTTTTTTGGTTTTTTTTTGGGAAATTTTTTTTTTTTGGGTTTTCCCTTTTTTTAAAATTTTTTTTTGGGGTTTTTTCCCCAATAATTTAATTTAAAAAAAAAGGGGGAAAAAAAGGTTTTTAAAAAATTTTACCTTTTTAAAAATTGGTTTAAATTTTTTTGGGTTTAAATTTAAAAAAAAAAAAGGGAAAAAAAAAAAAACCCCCGGGGGTTTTGGGGCCCAAATTTTTTAAAAAAAATTTTAAAAATTTTAAAAAATGGAAAAAGGGGGGGAAAAAGGAAAAAAAATTTTTGGAAAAAAAAAAAAAAAAATTTAAAAAGGGGGGAAAAAAAAAAAAATTTTTTTTTAAATTCCCGGGGGGGGTTTTTTTTTTTTTTAAAAAAAAATAATTTAAAAAAAATTTTTTTTTCCCTTTTTTTTTCCCAAAAAAACCTTTTTGGGGTTTTTAAAAATTTTTTTTTGGGGTAAATTGAAAAATTTTTTGGGGGGGAAATTTTTTTTTAATTTTAAAATTTAAATTTTTTAACCAAAAAATTTAAAAAATTTTTTTAAAATTTTAAAAATTTTTTTTCCGGGTTTTTTTTTTTAAATTTTAAAATTTTTAAATTTTTGGGGGGTTTTTTTTTTCCCGGGGAAATTTTTTAAAAAAAAAAAAAAAATTTTTTTTTTTTAAAAGGGGAAAAAAAATTTTTTTAAATTTTTAAAAAAATTTTTTTGGGGAAAAAATTTTTTTTAAAAAAAAATTTAAAGCCCTTTAAAAAAAAACCCCCCAAAAACCCTTTTTTGGTTTCCCTTAAAAAAACCCCTTAAAGGTTTTAAAAAATTTAAAACCCTAATTTTTTAAAAAAAATTTTTTTTTTTAAAAATTTAAATTTTTTTTTTTTAAAAAAAAAAAAAAAAAAAAGGGTTTAAATAAAAAAAAAAAAAAAATTTTAAATAACTTTTAAATTAAAAATTTTTTTTTAAAAAAAATTTTTTTTTAAAAAAAAAAAATTTTTTTTTTTTTTAAAAAAAAAAGGGGGGTTTTTAAAAAAGGTTTAAAAAAGGGGTTTTTTGTTTTTCCTTTGGGATTAAAAACCCCAAAAAAAAAGGAAAGGGGGAAAAAACCAAAAAAAATTTTTTTTTCCAAAAAAATTTTTTAAAAAACCATTTTTTTTTAAAAAATTCCCTTTTTAAAAAAATTGGAAAGGGGGGTTTTTTTTTTTTAAAAGGTTCCCAAATTTTAAAAAATTTAAGGAAAAAAATTTTTTGGGGGAAAAAAAATTTTTAAAATTTTTAAATTTTAAAAAATTAAAAAATTTATTTTTAAATTTTTTAAAAAATTCCCCCTTTTTTTTTTTTCCCTTTTTAAATTTCGGTTTAAATTTTTTTTTTTTCCCAATTTTTTTTTTTTTTTTTTAAAAAGGGCCCTTTTTTTTTAAAAAAAATTTTTGGAAAAGGAAAGGGGAAAAAAAATTTTTAAAAGGGAAAAAAAAAATTTTTTTTTAAAAAAATTTTGGGGGTTTTTTTAAAAAAAATTTTTTTTTTGGCCTTTTTTAAAAAAAAATTTTGGGGGAAAGGGAAATTTAATTTAAAATTTTGAAAAAAAATTTTTAAAAAAAAAAAAAATTGGGAATTTAATTTAAAATTTTTGTAAATTTAAAAACCCCCGGGAAAAATCCAAACCTTTTTAAAAAAAAAAAAAGGGAAAAAAAAAAGGGAAACCCAAAAATTTTTTTTAAAAAAAAAAAAAAAATAATTTTTTTAAAAAATTTTAAAAGTTTTTTCCAAAAAACCAAAATGGAAAAATTTTAAAGGGTTTTTTTTTTTTTTTGGGGGAAAAAAAAATTTAAAAAAAAAAAAATTTTAAAAAAAAATTTTTGGAAAATTTAAAAATTAAAATTTTTTGGGGAAAATTTTTTTTTTAAAAAAAAAATTTTTTTTTAAAAAATTTTTTGGTTAACCCTTTTAAGGCCCTTTAATTTTTACAAAAAAAAAAAAAATTTTAAATTTTAAAAATTTTTGGTTTTAAAAATTCCAAAAAAAAAAAAAAATTTTTTCCCTTTAAAACCCCTTTTTTTTCCCCCAAAAAAAAAAACCAAAAAAAAATTTTTTTTTTTGGTTTTGGGTTTTTGGTTTTTAAAAAAGGGAATTTTAAAAAATTTTTTAAAAGGGGTTTTTAAAAATTAGGGGTTTTTAAAAAAAAAAAATTTTAAAAATTAATTTTTTTTTTTTTTTTAAAAAAAAATTTAATTTTTTTTTTTTTAAATTTTTAAATGGAAAATTTCCTTAAAAAAAAAAAATTTTTTGGGGGGGAAAAATTGGAAATTAAATTTAAAAAAAAAAAAAAAAAAAAAAAATTTTTCCCTTTTTTTTTTTTTTTTTAAAAAAACCCAAAAAAATTTCCATTTTTTTGTTGGGCCAAAAGGAAAAAGGGAAAAATTTAAAAAGGGTTTTAAAATTTTAAAAAAAAAAAAAAAAAAAAAAGGGGGGGAAAGAAAAAAAAAAAAAATTTTTTAATTTTTTTTTTTGGGCCAAAATTCAAAAAAGGGAAGGGGCCCCTTTTTTGTTAAATTTTGGGGTTTGGGGAAAAAAAAAATTTTTGGGGGAAAAAAAAATTTTTTTTTTTTTGGGGTTTCCGAATTAATAAAATTTTTTGGTTTTTTTAAAATTTCCCTTTTTAAAAAAAAAAATTTTTCCCCTTTTTTTTAAAAAAAAAAAAAATTTTTTTTTAAAAAATTTTTGGTTGGGTTTTTGGGCCTTTTGGAAAAATTTTTTTAAAAAACAAAAAATTTTTTAAACCAAAAAAAAAAAAATTTTTTTTTTTTGGGAAATTTTTAAATTTTTTTTTTCCCAAAAGGGAAATTTTGGGGAAAATTTTTTTTTTTTTTTTAAAAAATTTTAAAAATTTTTTGAAATAAATTTTGTTTGCCAAAAAAAAAAATTAAATTTTTGGTTTTTTCTTTTAAAAAAAATTTTTTATAAAATTTTTTTTTTTTGGGGTTTTTTTAAAAAAAATTTTTTTTTTTAAAAAATTTTTAAAATTTAAAATTAAAAAAAGGGAAAAACCTTTTGGGCCCTTTAATCCCTTTTTTTTTGGGGAAATCCCAAAAAAGGGGGGGGGTTTAAATCCGGGGGTTTTTCCCCTTTTTTTAAAATTTTTGGGGTTTGGGGGGGGTTTTTTTTTTCTTTTCAATTCGAAAAAAATTTTTTAAAAATTTTTTAAGGGGAAAAAAAACCGAAAATAAAAAATTTTTTTTTCCCAAAAAACCCCTTTTTTTTTTTTGAAATTTTTTTGGGGAAATTTGAAATTTTTGGGAAAAAAAAATTTTTTTTTGGGCCAAAAAATTTTTTTTTAAAATTTTTGGGGGGGGAAAAAAAACCCTTTTTTTTAAAAAAAAAAAGGGGGGAAAAAAAAAAAGGGGGGGTTTTCCCCCCGGGTTTTGGGGAAAAAACCAAAAAAAAATTTTTTTTTTAAAAAATTTTGGGGGGGGGGGTTTTAAAAAAATTTTGAAAGGGTGGGAAATTAATTTTTTTTTTAAAAAGGGGTTTTTTAAATTTTAAAAATTTTAAAATTTTTTAAAAATTTTCCAAAAAATTTTTGGGGAAATTTGGGTTTTTTAAATTTTTAATTTTTAAAGGGCCAAAATTTTTTTTTAAAAAAAATTTTTTTTTTAAAAAATTTTAAATTAAAGTTTAAATTTTTAAAGGTTTAAAAAATTTTTTTTTTAATTTTTTAAATTTAATTTTCCCTTTGGTTTTTTTCCTTTTTTAAAAACTAAAAAATTTTTTTTTTTTTTTTTTTTTTTTTCCCCTTTAAAAGGGGTTTTTAAAAAAAATTTAAAAGGCCCCCCCCAAAAAAAATTTTTTTTAAATTTTGGGAAACCCTTTTTTTTTTTTAAAATTTTTAAAAAGGGGGGTTTTAAAATTTTTATAATGGTTTTTTTTTTTTTTTTTTCCTAAGGGGTTTTTTTAAAAAATTTTTTTTTAAAATTTAAAATTAAAAAAATTTTTAAAAAAAAAAAAAAAAAAAAGGGGGGGAAAAAAAAAAAAATTTTTTTTCCCAATTTTAAAAAAAAATTTTTGGGGTTTTAAAAAAAAAAAAATTTTTTTTTTTAAAAAATTTTTTAAAAAAATTTTTAAAAAGGGGGAATTTTTTAAAAAAAAAAAAAAAGTTAAAGGGGGTTTTCCCCGGGGCCAAAAGGGGGGTTTTTTTTAAAAATTTGGGGCCTTTAAATTCCAAAAAAAGGGGTTGGGTTAAATTTTTAAAATTCCCTTTTTAAAGGTTTTTAAAAAAAAGGGTTTGGCCCTTGGAAAAGGGTTTTTTTTGGGGGGGAAAAAACCCCTTATGGGGAAAATTTTTTAAAAAAAAAATTTTAAAAAAAATTTTTTAAAAAAAATTTTTGGGGAAAATTTTTTAAAAAAAAAAAATTTTTTTTTTTTTTTTTCCCAAATTATTTTTAAAATTTTGGAAGCAAGGGCCCCAAAAAAAAATTTTTTAAAAATTTTTTTTTTTTAAAACCCCTTTTTGGGGTTTAAAAGGGTTTTTTTTAAAAAAAAAATTTTTTTTTCCCCCTTTTTTAAAACCAAAATTTAAAATTTTGGGGTTTTGGGAAAAATTTTTTTTCCTTAAAGGAAATTTTTTTGGAAAATTTAAAAAAAAACCCAAAAGGGAAAAAAAAGGTTGGGGGGTTTAAATTTTTTAAAAAAAAAAAAAAAGGGGGGAAAAAATTTTTAAGGAAAAAAAATTGGGTTTTAAAAAAAAATTTTTTTAAAAAAAACCCAAAATTTTTTTTTTTAAAAATTTAAAATTTTTTTTTAAAAAAAAAAATTTTAAAAAATTTTTTCTTTAAATTTTTAAAAAAAAACCCTTTTTTTTAAATTTTTAAATAAAAATTTAAAAATTGAAAAAGAAAACCCTTTTTTTTTGGAAAAAAAAAAAATTTTTCCCCAAAAAAAAAAAAAAAAAAATTTTTTAAAAAAAAAAAGGGGGAAATTTTTTTTAAAGGGAAAAAAATTTTTTTTCCCCTTTTTTTTTTCCCCCTCCAAAATTTAAAAAAAATTTTTTTCCCCAAAAAAAAAAAAAAAAATTTAAAAAAAAAAAAAAAATTTTTTTAAATTTTTTTTTTGGGGCCCCCCCTTTAAAAAAAAATTTTTAAAAAAAAAATTTTTTTTTTTAATTTTTTTTTTTTAAATTTTGGGGAAAAAGGGTTTTTTTGGTTTTAAATTTTAAAAAAAAAACCCCCCCAAAATTTTAAATTTTAAAAAATTTTAATAAAATTTTTAATTAAAAAAAATTTTTAAAAAAAAAAAAAAACCCCAAATTTTAAAAAAAAAAAATTTTCCCAAAAAATGGGGGTTTTTGGTTTTAAATTAAATTAAATTTTTTTAAAAAAAAAATTTTATAAAAAAAAAAAATTTGGATAAAAAAAAAAAAAAGGAATTTTTTAAAAAATTTAAAATTTAAAATTGGAAACCTTTTTTTGGGAAAATTGCCCCCCCAAAAAAAAAAGGGTAAAATTTTAATTTTGTTTTAAAAAAATTTTAAAAAAAAAAAAAATTTAAAGGGGAAAAAAATTAAAAAAATTTTTAAAGGGTTTTTTGGGGAAATTTTTTTGGCCCCTTTTGGTTTTTTTAAATTTTGGGTTTTTAAAAAAAAAGGCCGGGAAAAAAGGGTTTAAAATTTTTTTAAAAAAAAAAAAAAATTTTTTTTTTAAAAAAATTTTTAAAAAAAAATTTTTGGTTTTTTTTTAAAAAAAAGGGGAAAAAATTTTGGGAATTTTGGGTTTTTTTTTAAAAAAAAAAAAAAGGGGAAAAGGAAATAAAAAGGTTTTAAAATTTTTTTTTAAAATTTTTTTCCCCCCAAAAAAAAAAGGGCCCAAAATTTAAAACAAAAAAAAAAATTTTAAAAAAAAATTAAAAAAAAGAACCCTTTTGGGGTTTTTTTTAAAGGTTTTTAAAACCCCTTTTTTAAAAAAATTTTAAATTTTAAAATTTCAAGGAATTTTTTTAATTTCCCCCCAAAAAATTTTTTTTTTTTAAAATTTTTTTTTAAAAAAAAAAAAAATTTTTTTTTGGGGTTTTTTTCCCCCAAAAAAAAAAAAAAAAGGTTTTTTGGGAAAAACCTTTAAAAAAAAATTTTGGGTTTTTTTTAAAAATTTTTTTTAAAAAAAAAAAAAAAAAAAAAAATTTTTTAAATTAAATTTTTTTTGGAAAAATTTTTTTAAAAGGGGGGAAATTAAAATTTTTTTTAAAAATTTTAAATTTTTGGTGTTTTCCCAAAGGGTTTAAAAGAAAAAAAAAAAAAACCCCCAAAAATTTTTTTTAAAAAATTCCTTTTAAAATTTTAAAAAAAAAAAATTTTTTTATTTTAGATGTTTTGATTTAGGGTTATAAATGTGAATTTCACTAAAAAGGACCTAGTAGTAAACTTTGAAAGTAGGATTGGGAAATGTGTGATGACTAATTGAATCATGCATGCAAAACAATGGTTTTGCATGTCAAATACCCATTCTTTTTATAAGTGGTGGCTGGCCATGACAAAGGATGATGGGCAAAACATGTCATCGACATGTTGTGTTGGTGCATTATGGGAGGAAACAATAAACTAAGGTTAGGAATAAAGAAATGGAAAAAAAAAGAGAGAAGGTGTGTGATCCCCTCCATTGCCGTGAGTTGAGGGAAAGAAAACCAAAAAAAAAGTGTTCATCATTTTTTTCACTTCTCTTGGCCGAAAATTCTAAGGAAGAAGGAGGGAGTTCTTGCTTCATGTTTGGTTTGGAAGAGGATTAGGAAGAGGTTTGGCCATACTTGTATCTAGATTAAGGTATGTTTGAGGTTGTAGCATGAGATTCATGTATGTTTTTAGTTGCTAGCTTGAGTTCTAATTAGCCCATGGTTCAAATCTTTGCTATGTCATGGGAATGATGTTCGGCCAAGGTGGATTTTGTGTTAATGCCATTGCATGCTAAATATGAAGCTTGTTAATGATATATGTGATGGTGGGTTGATGACTCTTGGATTTTCTTTTTAGCATTTTTGAGTGAGACATTAAGTTCTTTGTTTAACCATGACCAAAATTGAAATGGTATGGTGTTGTGATGTATTCGCCATGGTATATCCATAAGTATGATTTATGCTTATTGCATGGTAGGTAAGATTTGTGTTTTGGATATATGTTTATATTTGGTTATAATCAACTTGAGATTCGCCCTTGCACCTATATGTATATATGTTTGCACATGATGTATTGGTATGACATATATACTATCTCAAGGTATATAATTACTTATGATGATGTTTTGGTTATGAAGTAAATGATAGATGCGTATTGAGCTACAATATGTAATGCATTAGTTAGTAAAATGTATGCCATTTATGTTTGGTATTAAATATGTAATTGGCCTCAACATCAACATGCATATTCGGCCACATGAGATGGATTGGTGTGCATGCATTCGGTTAGAGGCAAGCATATTGATGCCTTTATCTTGGTTAGGACAATCGGCTAAAAAGGGAGTGTGGGTTAATATCTTGAGTTGATGCATGATTTCACATGTATGTGACTTTAATGTCTAATGTATAAATGTGGGCTAAGTGCCTTGTGTTCCTCTTTTCGATGCTCAAATGATTAAATCGATTTATTTATTTAATTAAGCTTAAGAGCAAAGGGGATCTAAATCCGATAAAGGGAAGGAAAAAGTGGTCGAATAGCCATCGAAATCGTTCGACAACATCCGAGGTAAGTTCTTGAGTAATAGAGCTTAAATTATGATTTGATTAGATCATGTTTTAAGCAAATCGAAATCATGCTCTTTGTGTGTGGATATTGAGCCGAAATTTGCAAGTGTGATAAGTGTCTTGTGTTTGAGTTTTGCTAATGAAAATGAAATACGAATGTGTCGTGATTTAGTGTTAAATGTGCATGGTTATTCAATGATGTCCGGCTAAGTCCCAAGGCTTTGTGCTAAGTGACCATATCCGGACTAAGATCCAAGGCATTTGTGCGAGTTCCCAAACCGGGTTAAGTCCCGAAGGCATTTGTGCGAGCTATTATAATCGGGCTATGTCCCAAGGCTTTTGAGCGAAGTCGCTATATCCGGATAAAATCCAAGGTACGTGATTCGGGAATGAACGATCTTGCTGTAAAAATCCAGATTAATACGCTTGAAAAATTTCAGCAATGAGGTATGTTCGTATGTGCATTGGAATAGTTGAGTTCCTTGAATAATATTCGCTTAGTTGAGTAATGAGCTTCGGTATTTGGCTAAGATGATCCCTTATGTATGAACATAGGGGTTGGAATGTAAAGTAGAAATGATTTGAAAGTATGTATACACGGAATTATCCGCTTAATTATGTGAATGCTATACTTGATTGTGTTTAAATTCTTTGCTCAAAACTTACTAAGCATAAATTGCTTACTCGTTTCTTTGTGTTCTCTTTTATAGATTTTGGCTCGTCACCTATCCGACTCGGGATTTTTGGAAGTCGAAGTCTCCCACACTATCAAAGCCCCCCCTTTTGGTACAATTTTGGTTGAACTTTGAAATGGCATGTATAGGACTACCCTTTTTGTTGTTGGTCATGTACCCATGGATTTTGTGTAAATTTGGATAGCCATGCGAAAATGGCTTATATACGTTTTTAGCATAGTACTATAATTGTTTTGTATGTTGATCACTAAGAGGTATGGAAATGTTTGGAAACGATTAGCCATTGGAATGGTTAATCATGATTATACTTTGTGCTATATATGCAAAAAAAAGGGCTAATTGAATCATGGAAACTATGAAATAGGTAAAGTCTACCTTAAAGGTAGATGCTGACAGCAGCAGCGATGTGGATGTGAAAAATCACTAAAAATAGTAGGAATGTAATTAAATAGTAAATAAATTATGTAAATGAACCTTGATGAATCTAATTTCATATGGAAGAAACAAAACGGTCATATGAGTTGTACGTTAAGAGATATTTAGGTTTTCGTGAAACAGGGCCAGAACGATTTCTGGATTCCCTGTTCCGACTTTGGAAATTCATTATAAATTAACCAGAGATAATTAGAAGTCATGCCATATATGTATAGATACCTCTTTGCATCTAGTTTCTATATAAACAAACGGAATCAGTATTGAATCCCTGTACAGGGAGATATCCAAGTTGTAATACGCGAAGATCAGTGTAGTTGATCCCTGTAACATGGGAGACTTTAACTAATAAAATGTACTTATTGGCCCGACCAAAAATTCTAGAAAAAAAATTTTAGATGCATATATGAGTCTATTTTCAGGGAAAAATCACGAAACTGGTTTTCGAGTTGTGGAACTCAAGATATGATTTTTAAGGTGACAGTGACACAGTTAGCCAGCTGGCTGGAAATTTTTAAATGGACTGTGAAAATAAATATATTATGCGTGTTAGCACCTCGTGTTCGACTCCAGTCACGGTCTCAGTGCGGGTGTTACAAATGCTGAGTGGGAAACTTTTCCCAACACAACAAGTTCGCCGCAACACTTGTTAGAAATACTCCCCGTATTGAAAATACCGTGAAAGCTTCTAGAACATGTGGCAAACCCATTTTAGTTTCACAATTATTTTCCTTAATAATCTGGTCGTTCTCCTTCAGTAGCCATTATCGCCCCACAAGTTAAAAATAAAACCACTAGTACGAAATAAACATTAAGGCTTGCCATGCTGTGCGAATCGATGTTACTAGTTAAACTTGGTTCAGTAAAATTAATTTGAACGAGATTTGTAGGGAAAAACGGCATTTATAGGAAGTGTTATAACGCATTAGACTAGAATACGTTACAATAAAAGAAAACATTCAATATTTCTATTTAATTATAACATTCAATATTTCAGTTTAATTAGCATTAATTTTATTACTACAAATCTAAATATTAATTCAAAGACACACATTTATACTTCCCTTTATAATTTTAAATGGCATTAAACGGATCACTTAAATAAGGTGCAATAAAGATGATTGTGTCGTATACGTGTTTTCTGCGTTGAAACTAGGATTGAACTATTACGTCCACTCCAAAAAACACCTAGACGGTAATATGGAGAAAAACATATGGAAAAAGCAATATGGGATATAGTACACTTGCATGACAGACACATATTTGTTATGCGTGCCATCCTATTTTTCTATGGTTAAAAATTCACGTGCATCTCAAAATTGAATGAGCTATACCAGATTCCCCTAACAGTGATATGTATGTGCCACAATGTAGAAATAATTATGGAAAGCGTAAAATCTTATAACCTTGTTGTTGTTAAAAAGTTTTTATCACACTTATCATATTTGTAAAATGGAAAATGGCAACTAAATGATTGACATTCAAAATTAATTCATCAACAATATTTTACGTTTTGATATTAAGTCGAATTATGTCTTTATCATGGGACTCCAATTCGGTTATTGCCTTCATCGTTCTACGTTAAATTTTTAGGTGTAAGCGTTCTGGCCCAATTTTACTGAAATATGAATAAAAGCTTTTAGGGGAATAAGTAACAGAGCTTGGAAAATGAAAAATTCTATTAGAGAGTGAAATTGGAAACAACAAATGACTTTTCATTTTAATAACTCTCGTAGGTATTTCCCGAATAATGAAAAGGATTTAGTTTTTATATAAATTCATCCTTTTTTAGTAGGGAAAATGTGGGGCGTACGTCGCCGACATATTTCGAGTTTCATTCTCGATCTTGATAAAAACAAGTAATTTAAAGGAAGAAGAATAAGGAAATCAAGTTAAGACTTTGAATCGTTACATCATTTTTGACTTGGATTTCGAGATTGCCTCTCCTCTACGGAAACGAAAGTGGCCATAACTATTAGATTAGTATCGAAGGAGCGAAAATGGAAAATGAAACAAATGAGTCCATAGGCAAGGAACTATTACAAATTACGATTGCACGCCCTTTGGAGGATATTTCATGGCACGATATGTGTCTTTTCAAAACTTCAAGAAGTCAAGGCATTTTTCCATCAAAGCCAATGTGAACTTAAATTGTATAAAGGCTTTCAAGGAATCGTGGTTGTTTCAATTTCACACCACGATAGAACATTCCAATTCCACATTATTGACATGAAGTTAATGTTTATAATAATGATATTTGTGTCAATTTAAACAATGTGAAACAATATGTAGTGCTCGATTTGAGATGGTTCTCGTCTTTCGGTGCTATAAAATTGAAAATAATGGCATGTATAAAATCATTGTGTATTAAGTAATAGCTTCTATAGAACCATTTAATTTCTGTACAACTAAATTTAATTTAAGTAGGCTTTAAATTTAATGACACATTTTAATGAAGCTTTCGGAACAATATCAAAAATAAAGACAAAAGAACAATTTTGGCCCTTTACGTCTGGTAACCGTTTTTTAGCTTTAGCAATCCAATATCCTTAAGCAGATGGAGATGGTGAATCGATCAATGCAAGGAAATTATTCCATGTCTGAATGCTCTTAGCTATAATTGTCGCTGGGTTTAGGTCTTTGAATAGAGGATTTTCAAGAGTCCTCTTTACTAATGCTGTGACAGCCTTAAAACGACCCTAGTCGGAATGTGGTTTCGGGACCACAAAACCGAGGCATAAAAATAATTTAATATTCATTTTGATGCCTATAATATGTGTTAATTCGTGTGTGACATTTTTGATGTTTTGATTTAGGGTTATAAATGTGAATTTCACTAAAAAGGACCTAGTAGTAAACTTTGAAAGTAGGATAGGGAAATGTGTGATGACTAATTGAATCATGCATGCAAAACAAAGGTTTTGCATGTCAAATACCCATTCTTTTTATAAGTGGTGGCCGGCCATGACAAAGGATGATGGGCAAAACATGTCATCGACATGTTGTGTTGGTGCATTATGGGAGGAAACAATAAACTAAGGTTAGGAATAAAGAAATGGAAAAAAGAAGAGAGAAGGTGTGTGATCCCCCATTTCCGTGAGTTGAGGAAAGAAACAAAAAAAAAGTGTTCATCATTTTTCACTTCTCTTGGCCGAAAATTCTAAGGAAGAAGGAGGGAGTTCTTGCTTCATGTTTGGTTTGGAAGAGGATTAGGAAGAGGTTTGGCCATACTTGTATCAAGATTAAGGTATGTTTGAGGTTGTGGCATGAGATTCATGCATGTTTTTAGTTGCTAGCTTGAGTTCTAATTAGCCCATGGTTCAAATCTTTGCTATGTCATGGGAATGATGTTCGGCCAAGGTGGATTTTGTGTTAATGCCATTGCATGCTAAATATGAAGCTTGTTAATGATATATGTGATGGTGGGTTGATGACTCTTGGATTTTCTTTTTAGCATTTTTGAGTGAGACATTAAGTTCTTTGTTTAACCATGACCAAAATTGAAATGGTATGGTGTTGTGATGTATTCGGCCATGGTATATCCATAAGTATGATTTATGCTTATTGCATGGTAGGTAAGATTTGTGTTTTGGATATATGTTTATATTTGGTTATAATCAACTTGAGATTCGGCCCTTGCACCTATATGTATATATGTTTGCACAGGATGTATTGGTAAGACATATATACTATCTCAAGGTATATATTTACTTACGATGATGTTTCGGTTATGAAGTAAATGATAGATGCGTATTGAGCTACAATATGTAATGCATTAGTTAGTAAAATGTATGCCATTTATGTGTGGTATTAAATATGTAATTGGCCTCACCATCAACATGCATATTCAGCCACATGAGATGGATTGGTGTGCATGCATTCGGTTAGAGGCAAGCATATTGATGCCTTTATCTTGGTTAGGACAATCGGCTAAAAAGGGAGTGTGGGTTAATATCTTGAGTTGATGCATGATTTCACATGTATGTGACTTTAATGTCTAATGTATTAATGTGGGCTAAGTGCCTTGTGTTCCTCTTTTCGATGCTCAAATGATTAAATCGATTTATTTATTTAATTAAGCTCAAGAGCAAAGGGGATCTAAATCCGATAAAGGGAAGGAGAAAGTGGTCGAATAGCCATCGAAATCGTTCGACAACATCCGAGGTAAGTTCTTGAGTAATAGAGCTTCAATTATGATTTGATTAGATCATGTTTTAAGCAAATCGAAATCATGCTCTTTGTGTGTGGATATTGAGCCGAAATTTGCAAGTGTGATAGGTGTCTTGTGTTTGAGTTTTGCTAATGAAAATGAAATACGAATGTGTCGTGATTTAGTGTTAAATGTGCATGGTTATTCGAATGATGTCCGGGCTAAGTCCCGAAGGCTTTGTGCTAAGTGACCATATCCGGACTAAGATCCGAAGGCATTTGTGCGAGTTCCCAAATCCGGGTTAAGTCCCGAAGGCATTTGTGCGAGCTATTATAACCGGGCTATGTCCCGAAGGCTTTTGAGCGAGTCGCTATATCCGGATAAAATCCGAAGGTACGTGATTCGGGAATGAACGATCTTGCTGTAAAAATCCCAGTTAATACGCTTGAAAAATTTCAGCAATGAGGTATGTTCGTATGTGCATTGGAATAGTTGAGTTCCTTCGAATAATACTCGCTCAGTTGAGTAATGAGCTTCCGGTATTTGGCTAAGATGATCCCTTATGTATGAACATAGGGGTTGGAATGTAAAGTAGAAATGATTTGAAAGTATGTATACACGGAATTATCTGTTTAATTATGTGAATGCTATACTTCAGTTGTGTTTAAATTCTTTGCTCAAAACTTACTAAGCATAAATTGCTTACTCCGTTTCTTTGTTCTCTGTTTTATAGATTTTGGCTCGTCAGCTATCCGACTCGGGATTTTTGGAAGTTGAAGTCTTCCACACTATCAAAGCCCCCCCTTTTGGTACAATTTTGGTTGAACTTTGAAATGGCATGTATAGGACTACCCTTTTTGTTGTTGGTCATGTACCCATGGATTTTGTGTAAATTTGGATAGCCATGCGAAAATGGCTTATATACGTTTTTAGCATAGTACTATAATCGTTTTGTATGTTGATCACTAAGAGGTATGAAAATGTTTGGAAACGATTAGCCATTGGAATGGTTAATCATGATTATACTTTGTGCTATATATGCAAAAAAAAGGGCTAATTGAATCATGGAAACTATGAAATAGGTAAAGTCTACCTTAAAGGCAGATGCTGACAGCAGCATCCATGTGGATGTGAAAAATCACTAAAAATAGTAGGAATGTAATTAAATAGTGAATAAATTACGTAAATGAACCTTGATGAATCTACTTTCATATGGAAGAAACAAAACGGTCATATGAGTTGTACGTTAAGAGATATTTAGGTTTTCGTGAGATAGGGCCAGAACGATTTCTGGATTCCCTGTTTCGATTTTGGAAATTCATTATAAATTAACCAGAGATAATTAGGAGTCATGCCATATATGTATAGATTCCTCTTTGCGTCTAGTTTCTATAGAAACAAACGGCATCAGTATTGAAGCCCTGTACAGGGAGATATCCAAGTTGTAATATGCGAAGATCAGTGTAGTCGATCCCTGTAACATGGGAGAATTTAACTAATAAACTGTACTAATTGGCCCAACCAAAAATTCTAGAAAAAAATATTTAGATGCATATATGAGTCTAGTTTCAGGGAAAAATCACGAAACTGATTTTTGAGTTGTGGAACTCAAGATATGATTTTTAAGGTGACAGTGACACAGTTAGCCAGCTGGCTGGAAATTTTTAAATGGACTATGAAAATAAATATATTATGCCTGTTAGCACCTCGTGTTCGACTCCGGTCACGGTCTCAGGTACAGGGTGTTACAAATGCTGAGTGGAAAACTTTTCCCAACACAACAAGTTCGCCGCAACACTTGTTAGAAATACTCCCTGTATTGAAAATACTCGTGAAAGCTTCTAGAACACAGGGCAAACCCATTTTAGTTTCACAATTATTTTCCTTAATAATCTGGTCGTTCTCCTTCGTAGCCATTACTGCCCCACAAGTTAAAAATAAAACCACTAGTACGAAATAAACATTAAGGCTTGCCATGTTGTGCGAATCTGATGTTACTAGTTAAACTTGGTTCAGTAAAATTAATTTGAACGAGATTTGTAGGGAAAAAACGGCATTTATAGGAAGTGTTATAAGCGCATTAGACTAGAATACGTTACAATAAAAGAAAACATTCAATATTTCTATTTAATTATAACATTCAATATTTCAGTTTAATTAGCATTAATTTTATTACTACAAATCTAAATATTAATTCAAAGACACAAATTTATACTTCCCTTTATAATTCTTAAATGGCATTAAACGGATCACTTAAATAAGGTGCAATAAAGATGATTGTGTCGTACATGTGTTTTCTGCGTTGAAACTAGGATTGAACTATTACGTCCACTCCAAAAAACACCTAGACGGTAATATGGAGAAAAACATATGGAAAAAGCAATATGGGATATAGTACACTTGCATGACAGCACACATATTTGTTATGCGTGCCATCCTATTTTTCTATGGTTAAAATTCACGTGCATCTCAAAATTGAATGAGCTATACCAGATTCCTCTAAAGTTGATATGTATGTGCCACAATGTAGAAATAATTATGCAGAGCGTAAAATCTTATAACCTTGTTGTTGTTAAAAAGTTTTTATCACACTTATCATATTTGTAAAATGGAAAATGACAACTAAATGATTGACATTCAAAATTAATTCATCAACAATATTTTACGTTCTGATATTAAGTCGAATTATGTCTTTATCATGGGACTCCAATTCGGTTATTGCCTTCATCGTTCTACGTTAAATTTTTAGGTGTAAGCGTTCTCGCCCAATTTTATTGAAATATGAATAAAAGCTTTTAGGGGAATAAGTAACTGAGCTTGGAAAATGAAAAATTCTATTAGAGAGTGAAATTGGAAACAACAAATGACTTTTCATTTTAATAACTCTCGAGGTATTTCCGAATAATGAAAAGGATTTAGTTTTATATAAATTGATCCTTTTTTAGTAGGGAAAATGTGGGGCGTACGTCGCCGACATATTTAGAGTTTCATTCTCGATCTTGATAAAAACAAGTAATTTAAAGGAAGAAGAATAAGGAAATCAAGTTAAGACTTTGAATCGTTACATCATTTTTGACTTGGATTTCGAGATTGCCTCTCCTCTACGGAAACGAAAGTGGCCATAACTATTAGATTAGTATCGAAGGAGCGAAAATGGAAAATGAAACAAATGAGTCCATAGGCAAGGAACTATTACAAATTACAGTGCACGTCCTTTGGAGGATATTTCATGGCACGATATGTGTCTTTTCAAAACTTCAAGAAGTCAAGGCATTTTTCCATCAAAGCCAATGTGAACTTAAATTGTATAAAGGCTTTCAAGGAATCGTGGTTGTTTCAATTTCACACCACGATAGAACATTCCAATTCCACATTATTGACATGAAGTTAATGTTTATAATAATGATATTTGTGTCAATTTAAACAATGTGAAACAATATGTAGTGCTCGATTTGAGATGGTTCTCGTCTTTCGGTGCTATAAAATTAAAAATAATGGCATGTATAAAATCATTGTGTATTAAGTAATGGCTTCTATAGAACCATTTAATTTCCGTACAAATAAATATAATTTAAGTAGGCTTTAAATTTAATGACACATTTTAATGAAGCTTTCGGAACAATATCAAAAATAAAGACAAAAGAACAATTTTGGCCCTTTACATCTGGTAACCGTTTTTTAGCTTTAGCAATCCAATATCCTTAAGCAGATGGAGATGGTGAATCGATCAATGCAAGGCAATTATTCCATGTCTGAATGCTCTTAGCTATAATTGTCGCTGGGTTTAGGTCTTTGAATAGAGGATTTTCAAGAGTCCTCTTTACTAATGCTGTGACAGCCTTAAAAAGACCCTAGTCGGAATGTGGTTTCGGGACCACAAAACCGAGGCATAAAAATAATTTAATATTCATTTTGATGCCTATAATATGTGTTAATTCGTGTGTGACATTTTTGATGTTTTGATTTAGGGTTATAAATGTGAATTTCACTAAAAAGGACCTAGTAGTAAACTTTGAAAGTAGGATTGGGAAATGTGTGATGACTAATTGAATCATGCATGCAAAACAATGGTTTTGCATGTCAAATACCCATTCTTTTTATAAATGGTGGCCGGCCATGACAAAGGATGATGGGCAAAACATGTCATCGACATGTTGTGTTGGTGCATTATGGGAGGAAACAATAAACTAAGGTTAGGAATAAAGAAATGGAAAAAAAAAAGAGAGAAGGTGTGTGATCCCCCCCATTGCCGTGAGTTGAGGGAAAGAAAACAAAAAAAAGTGTTCATCATTTTTTCACTTCTCTTGGCCGAAAATTCTAAGGAAGAAGGAGGGAGTTCTTGCTTCATGTTTGGTTTGGAAGAGGATTAGGAAGAGGTTTGGCCATACTTGTATCTACATTAAGGTATGTTTGAGGTTGTGGCATGAGATTCATGCATGTTTTTAGTTGCTAGCTTGAGTTCTAATTAGCCCATGGTTCAAATCTTTGCTATGTCATGGGAATGATGTTCGGCCAAGGTGGATTTTGTGTTAATGCCATTGCATGCTAAATATGAAGCTTGTTAATGATATATGTGATGGTGGGTTGATGACTCTTGGATTTTCTTTTTAGCATTTTTGAGTGAGACATTAAGTTCTTTGTTTAACCATGACCAAAATTGAAATGGTATGGTGTTGTGATGTATTCGGCCATGGTATATCCATAAGTATGATTTATGCTTATTGCATGGTAGGTAAGATTTGTGTTTTGGATATATGTTTATATTTGGTTATAATCAACTTGAGATTCGGCCCTTGCACCTATATGTATATATGTTTGCACATGATGTATTGGTATGACATATATACTATCTCAAGGTATATATTTACTTATGATGATGTTTGGTTATGAAGTAAATGATAGATGCGTATTGAGCTACAATATGTAATGCATTAGTTAGTAAAATGTATGCCATTTATGTGTGGTATTAAATATGTAATTGGCCTCAACATCAGCATGCATATTCGGCCACATGAGATGGATTGGTGTGCATGCATTCGGTTAGAGGCAAGCATATTGATGCCTTTATCTTGGTTAGGACAATCGGCTAAAAAGGGAGTGTGGGTTAATATCTTGAGTTGATGCATGATTTCACATGTATGTGACTTTAATGTCTAATGTATAAATGTGGGCTAAGTGCCTTGTGTTCCTCTTTTCGATGCTCAAATGATTAAATCGATTTATTTATTTAATTAAGCTCAAGAGCAAAGGGGATTTAAATCCGATAAAGGGACGGAAAAAGTGGTCGAATAGCCATCGAAATCGTTCGGCAACATCCGAGGTAAGTTCTTGAGTAATAGAGCTTAAATTATGATTTGATTAGATCATGTTTTAAGAAAATCAAAATCATGCTCTTTGTGTGTGGATATTGAGCCGAAATTTGCAAGTGTGATAAGTGTCTTGTGTTTTAGTTTTGCTAATGAAAATGAAATACGAATGTGTCGTGATTTAGTGTTAAATGTGCATGGTTATTCGAATGATGTCCGAGCTAAGTCCCGAAGGCTTTGTGCTAAGTGACCATATCCGGACTAAGATCCGAAGGCATTTGTGCGAGTTCCCAAATCCGGTTAAGTCCCGAAGGCATTTGTGCGAGCTATTATAACCGGGCTATGTCCCAAGGCTTTTGAGCGAAGTCGCTATATCTGGATAAAATCCAAGGTACGTGATTCGGGAATGAATGATCTTGCTGTAAAATCCCAGTTAATACGCTTGAAAAATTTCAGCAATGAGGTATGTTCGTATGTGCATTGGAATAGTTGAGTTCCTTCAATAATAGTCGCTCAGTTGAGTAATGAGCTTCAAAGATTTGGCTAAGATGATCCCTTATGTATGAACATAGGGGTTGGAATGTAAAGTAGAAATGATTTGAAAGTATGTATACACGGAATTATCCGTTTAATTATGTGAATGCTATACTTCAGTTGTGTTTAAATTCTTTGCTCAAAACTTACTAAGCATAAATTGCTTACTCCGTTTCTTTGTTCTCTGTTTTATAGATTTTGGCTCATCAGCTATCCGACTCGGGAGTTTTGGAAGTCGAAGTCTCCCACACTATCAAAGCCCCCCTTTTGGTACAATTTTGGTTGAACTTTGAAATGGCATGTATAGGACTACCCTTTTTGTTGTTGGTCATGTACCCATGGATTTTGTGTAAATTTGGATAGCCATGCGAAAATGGCTTATATACGTTTTTAGCATAGTACTATAATCGTTTTGTATGTTGATCACTAAGAGGTATGGAAATGTTTGGAAACGATTAGCCATTGGAATGGTTAATCATGATTATACTTTGTGCTATATATGCAAAAAAAGGGCTAATTGAATCATGGAAACTATTAAATAGGTAAAGTCTACCTTAAAGGCAGATGCTGACAGCAGCAGCGATGTGGATGTGAAAAATCACTAAAAATAGTAGGAATGTAATTAAATAGTGAATAAATTATGTAAATGAACCTTGATGAATCTACTTTCATATGGAAGAAACAAAACGGTCATATGAGTTGTACGTTAAGAGATATTTAGGTTTTCGAGAAACAGGGCCAGAACGATTTCTGGATTCCCTGTTCCGAATTTGGAAATTCATTATAAATTAACCAGAGATAATTAGGAGTCATGCCATATATGTATAGATTCGTCTTTTCATCTAGTTTCTATAGAAACAAATGGCATCAGTATTGAAGCCCTGTACAGGGAGATATCCAAGTTGTAATACGCGAAGATCAGTGTAGTCGATCCCTGTAACATGGGAGAATTTAACTAATAAACTATACTAATTGGCCCAACCAAAAATTCTAGAAAAAAAATTTTTAGATGCATATATGAGTCTAGTTTCAGGGAAAAATCACAAAACTGATTTTCGAGTTGTGGAACTCAAGATATGATTTTTAAGGTGACAGTGACACAGTTAGCGAGCTGGCTGGAAATTTTTAAATGGACTGTGAAAATAAATATATTATGCCTGTTAGCACCTCGTGTTCGACTCCAGTCACGGTCTCAGGTACGGGGTGTTACAAATGCTGAGTGGCAAACTTTTCCCAACACAACAAGTTCGCCGCAACACTTGTTAGAAATACTCCCTGTATTGAAAATACTCGTGAAAGCTTCTAGAACACAGGGCAAACCCATTTTAGTTTCACAATTATTTTCCTTAATAATCTGGTCATTCTCCTTCGGAGCCATTACTGCCCCACAAGTTAAAAATAAAACCACTAGTGCGAAATAAACATTAAGGCTTGCCATGCTGTGCGAATCTGATGTTACTAGTTAAACTTGGTTCGTAAAATTAATTTCGAACGAGATTTGTAGGGGAAAAAACTGGCATTTATAGGAAGTGTTATAACTGCATTAGACTAGAATACGTTACAATAAAAGAAAACATTCAATATTTCTATTTAATTATAACATTCAATATTTCAGTTTAATTAGCATTAATTTTTATTACTACAAATCTAAATATTAATTCAAAGACACACATTTATACTTCCCTTTATAATTCTTAAATGGCATTAAATGGATCACTTAAATAAGGTGCAATAAAGATGATTGTGTCGTACATGTGTTTTCCTGCGTTGAAACTAGGATTGAACTATTACGTCCACTCCAAAAAAACACCTAGACGGTAATATGGAGAAAAAACATATGGAAAAAGCAATATGGGATATAGTACACTTGCATGACAGGCACACATATTTGTTATGCGTGCCATCCTATTTTTCTATGGTTAAATATTCACGTGCATCTCAAAATTGAATGAGCTATACCAGATTCCTCTAACAGTGATATGTATGTGCCACAATGTAGAAATAATTATGCAAAGCGTAAAATCTTATAACCTTGTTGTTGTTAAAAAGTTTTTATCACACTTATCATATTTGTAAAATGGAAAATGGCAACTAAATGATTGACATTCAAAATTAATTCATCAACAATATTTTACGTTCTGATATTAAGTCGAATTATGTCTTTATCATGGGACTCCAATTCGGTTATTGCCTTCATCGTTCTACGTTAAATTTTTAGGTGTAAGCGTTCTGGCCCAATTTTACTGAAATATGAATAAAAGCTTTTAGGGGAATAAGTAACAGAGCTTGGAAAATGAAAAATTCTATTAGAGAGTGAAATTGGAAACAACAAATGACTTTTCATTTTAATAACTCACGTAGGTATTTCCCGAATAATGAAAAGGATTTAGTTTTTATATAAATTGATCCTTTTTTAGTAGGGAAAATGTGGGCGACGTCATCAGACATATTTGGAGTTTCATTCTCGATCTTGATAAAAACAAGTAATTTAAAGGAAGAAGAATAAGGAAATCAAGTTAAGACTTTGAATTGTTACATCATTTTTGACTTGGATTTCGAGATTGCCTCTCCTCTACGGAAACGAAAGTGGCCATAACTATTAGATTAGTATCGAAGGAGCGAAAATGGAAAATGAAACAAATGAGTTCATAGGCAAGGAACTATTACAAATTACAGTGCACGTCCTTTGGAGGATATTTCGTGGCACGATATGTGTCTTTTTAAAACTTCAAGAAGTCAAGGCATTTTTCCATCAAAGCAAATGTGACCTTAAATTGTATAAAGGCTTTCAAGGAATCGTGGTTGTTTCAATTTCACACCACGCTAGAACATTCCAATTCCACATTATTGACATGAACTTAATGTTTATAATAATGATATTTGTGTCAATTTAAACAATGTGAAACAATATGTAGTGCTCGATTTGAGATGGTTCTCGTCTTTCGGTGCTATAAAATTAAAAATAATGGCATGTATAAAATCATTGTGTATTAAGTAATGGCTTCTATAGAACCATTTAATTTCCGTACAACAAAATATAATTTAAGTAGGCTTTAAATTTAATGACACATTTTAATGAAGCTTTCGGAACAATATCAAAAATAAAGACAAAAGAACAATTTTGGCCCTTTACGTCTGGTAACCGTTTTTTAGCTTTAGCAATCCTATATCCTTAAGCAGACGGAGATGGTGAATCGATAAATGCAAGGCAATTATTCCATGTCTGAATGCTCTTAGCTATAATTGTCGCTGTGTTTAGGTCTTTGAATAGAGGATTTTCAAGAGTCCTCTTTACTAATGCTGAGTGGCAAACTTTTCCCAACACAACAAGTTCGCCGCAACACTTGTTAGAAATACTCCCTGTATTGAAAATACTCGTGAAAGCTTCTAGAACACAGGGCAAACCCATTTTAGTTTCACAATTATTTTCCTTAATAATCTGGTCGTTCTCCTTCAGTAGCCATTCTCGCCCCACAAGTTAAAAATAAAACCACTAGTACTGAAATAAACATTAAGGCTTGCCATCTTTGCGAATCGATGTTACTAGTTAAACTTGGTTCGTAAAATTAATTTCGAACGAGATTTGCAGGGGAAAAAACTGGCATTTATCGGAAGTGTTATAACCGCATTAGACTAGAATACGTTACAATAAAAGAAAACATTCAATATTTCTATTTAATTATAACATTCAATATTTCAGTTTAATTAGCATTAATTTTTATTACTACAAATCTAAATATTAATTCAAAGACACACATTTATACTTCCCTTTATAATTCTTAAATGGCATAAAACGGATCACTTAAGTAAGGTTCAATAAAGATGATTATGTCGTACATGTGTTTTTCTGCATCAAAACTAGGATTGAACGATTACGTCCACTCCAAACAAACACCTAGACGGTAATATGGAGAAAAAACATATGGAAAAAGGAATATGGGATATAGTACACTTGCATGACAGGCACACATATTTGTTATGGGTGCCATCCTATTTTCTAATTAAACCCTCGGTTGTTGCATGTAAATATCTTCCTCAAGTTCTCCATGCAAAAATGGGTTTTACATCTAACTACTCAAGCTCCAAATCATGCATGGCAACAATACCAAGCAAAGCTCGAATCGAACTATGCTTAACAACTGGAGAGAACACATCATGAAGTCCACTCACGGAATTTGGTGTAACCCTTTGCAACAAGCCTTGCTTTATATCGGGTTCTTCAACTCCTGGAGTCCCTTCTTTCTTTTAAACACCCATTTACAACGAAACGACCTTTTTACCTTTAGGAAGTTTTACAAGATCCCATGTTCTATTTTTGTGGAGTGATTCCATCTCCTCTTGCATAGCAAACATCCACTTTTACGAGTCTTCACGACTAATCGCCTCGAGAATAATTAAATGGCTCTTGATTAGCATCTATATCTTCACCACATTTAAAGCATAAGCAACTAGATCAACCTCGGCATACTTCTTTGGAGGTTTAATTTCTCTTCTTGTCTGTTTTTGGCGATAGAGTATTGCGGTGAAGAAGCAACTCTATTCTCAATTTTTGTCTTGGCTTGAGGAGTTGATTACGTGTAATGTCGATGCTCCACCTTTTGGTTTTCTTTATTGGAAGAGTCTTTAAGAGATAAGTTAGGTAGCATAGCGGTTTCATCAAAAACAACATCTCTGCTAATCACAACTTTTCTATTTTAGGACACCATAACTTATAGCCTTTTACACGACTTTATAACCAAGAAAACGCATTTAATGGATCTGGTTCCAATTTTCCATTATCAACATGAGCATCTGCAGACACCCAAAAATATTTAAATCGGAATAATTAGCGGGATTACGGACCATACCTCTTGTGGAGTCTTTTCTCAATGGCAGCGGATGGAGATCGGTTGATCAAAAACATCACGATGAAACATACGCCCAAAATGACTTGGTAAGTTGGCATTTGACAACATACATCGAACCTTCTCCATGATCGTTCGTTCATTCGTTCTGCAACGCCGTTTTCTTTTGTAAGTATAATGACTATCAAGTGTCTCATGATCCCTTCGACTTGCACAATCTATTAAACTCATCGAGCAGAACTCTAAGCCATTATGCATGCGGAGGTATTTTATCTGTTTTCCGTCTGTTTTTCAATCATAATTTTCCAAGACTTAAATGTGGAAAACACATCGCTTTTACGCTTGGGAAGAACGCCCAAACTTTTACGGAAAAATCATCAATAAAGGTTAGCATATAATTAGCTCCACCTCTCGAAGGCACTCTGGGCGGCCCCACGGATCGAATGGATATACTCAACGTTTCCTTCGTGTTATGGATTCCTCTAGTGAATCGAACTCTCTTTTGCTTCCCAAAACACGGTGCTCACGAAATTCGGTTTGCAAATTCCTTGCCCATTAAGAAGTCCTCTTTGCTTAATTACGCCATGCCATTCTCACTCATATGCCCTAGGCGCATATGCCAAAGTTTAGTAATATCATCATCGACAAGGAAGAGGAAGCGGCAATTTGCATCACCGATAATGATAGAACCACAGTAAAACATATAACTTGGCAATCTTTCTTTGCCCTTTCATCACAACAAGGACCCTTTGGAAATCTTTAAAACCCACTTTCAGTGTGTGTATCGTACCCTTTTGAATCAAGAGTACTCAACGAAATTAAATTTCTTTTCAATTACGGAACATGCCGCGTCACTAAGTGTTACGACAACTCCATCAAACATCTTAACTTTAATTGTTCCAACACTGCGATTTTACATGAAGCATTATTTCCCATCAAAACAACACCTTGAATCTTGTTTCATAAGTTGTAAACCAATCCCGATTGGGACTCATGTGGAAGGTGCAGACTGAATCAAGTATCCTCCTCGCTTACTTTAGAATCATTGATGAAGCAACTAGAAGTTCACCATCATTGTAGTCTTCTACAACATCGACTTCACCGGAATTTTCGGATGTTTTCCTTTTGATTCGCAGCCTCCCTTTTAATCTTATTTTGTAGCTTATAGCTTTTCAGTTTAATGTGCCCTTTCTTCTTGCGAAGTTGCAAGTTTTACCTCTGTTTGAAGATTTGATCTACCCTTAGATTTACAACGAGGATTCCGTTCTGTGTTCTACGATCATCATCAACATTCGGTTTTGTCTCCCGAACAATGAGACCCTCTCCCCGAGAGTTGGGTTTAACCACAAGATGCTTCATCTTATCATACGAGGTTAAAGAATCATAAACCTCATCAAGCTGTGAGAGACTTCGCGGCTATATAAAATCGTGTCTCTAAAGGTTGAATAAGGCAGGGCAACGAACAAAGTAGAATCAACCCTAGATCTTCCTTATCATCTTGAACCTCCATGGCCTCCAAGTTTGAGAGAATTTCTTTAAACAACATTAAGTGTTAGGTGTCTGAATGCACCATCCTCCAAGCGATGAGCATAAAACGACGCTTCATATGCAACTTGCTTGTTAGAGTTTTCGACATACATATTTGTTCTAGCCTCTTCCATAATGCAATGGCGGTTTTCTCTTTCATCACATCCTGCAAAATTTCGTTGGACAAATGAGATGTAATTGTGTTAATGCCTTTCGATCCTTACGCTTCTTCTCTTCATCATTAATGTCGAAGGCATCTTATCTATCCTAGCGGGGCATCCTCTAGATCCATCGTGCAGAAGCGCTTGCATCTTAATTTGCCACAACGCAAATCGGTGTTGCGATCAACAATGAATTTCATACTTCAAAGACGCCATTACCGTGATCGAGATGAATAACCGGAAGCTCGATACCAATTTGTGAAAAAAAATAGAATAAAATAAATAAAAATAAAGAACACAAAAATTTTACGTGGAAACCCTTTTGGGAAAAAAACCACGGGCAGAGGAGAAGAAAATTCACTATGTCGAAAAATTTTTACTCAAATACAAGAGGAATAGACTATGTCTATTTATAGGCTTGCAAAGCCATATTCTAGTAGGATTGAAACACCTTATCCTAATCAATATAAAATAGATGGAGTTTAATAAGGTTTAAAAACCTTATTCTAAAATAAAATAAAAGAAGTCTAGTTCTATATGGATTTTACTTTTATTTTATTTTCCATCGTATTTTATTTAAATAAAATTTGGGTCATAATTCTAACATGGTAACGCTTTTTAGCTTTAGCAATCCTATATCCTTAAGCGGACGGAGATGGTGAATCGATAAATGCAAGGCAATTATTCCATGTCTGAATGCTCTTAGCTATAATTTTCATTTGGGTTTAGGTCTTTGAATAGAGGATTTTCAAGAGTCCTCTTTATTAATCTGAGTGGCAAACTTTTCCCAACACAACAAGTTCGCGCAACACTTGTTAGAAATTCTCCTGTATTGAAAATACTAGTGAAAGCTTCTAGAACACAGGGCAAACCCATTTTAGTTTCACAATTATTTTCCTTAATAATCTGGTCGTTCTCCTTCGTAGCCATTCGCCCCACAAGTTAAAAATAAAACCACTAGTACTGAAATAAACATTAAGGCTTGCCATCTTGTGCGAATCGATGTTACAAGTTAAACTTGGTTCGTAAAATTAATTTGAGCGAGATTTGCGGGGAAAAAAGCGGCATTTATAGGAAGTGTTATAACGCATTAGACTAGAATACGTTACAATAAAAGAAAACATTCAATATTTCTATTTAATTATAACATTCAATATTTCAGTTTAATTAGCATTAATTTTTATTACTACAAATCTAAAAATTAATTCAAAGACACACATTTATACTTCCCTTTATAATTCTTAAATGGCATTAAACGGATCACTTAAATAAGGTTCAATAAAGATGATTATGTCGTACATGTGTTTTTCTGCGTTGAAACCAGGATTGAACTATTACGTCCACTCCAAACAAACGCCTAGGCGGTAATATGGAGAAAAAACATATGGAAAAAGCAATACGGGATATAGTACACTTGCATGACAGGCACCCATATTTGTTATGCGTGCCATCCTATTTTTCTAATTTTTTGAGGTTGTGTATGCACATGTTACGTTGATGGTTAAAAATTCACGTGCATCTCAAAATTGAATGAGCTATACCAAATTCCCCTAACAGTGATATGTATGTGCCACAATGTAGAAATAATTATGCAAAGTGTAAAATCTTATAACCTTGTTGTTGTTAAAAAGTTTTTATCACACTTATCATATTTGTAAAATTGAAAATGGCAACTAAACAATTGAAATTCAAAATTAATTCATCAACAATATTTTACGTTCTGATATTAAGTCGAATTATGTCTTTATCATGGGACTCCAATTCGGTTATTGCCTTCTTCGTTCTCGTTAAATTTTTAGGTGTAAGCGTTACGGCCCAATTTCTTTGAAATATGAATAAAAGCTTTTAGGGAATAAATATGAGCTTGGAAAATGAAAAATTCTATTAGAGAGTGAAATTGGAAACAACAAATGACTTTTCATTTTCATAACCCTTGTAGGTATTTCCCAAATAATGAAAAGGATTTAGTTTTAAATAAATTGATCCTTTTTAGTAGGGAAAATGTGGGCGTCGTAAATCGACATATTTGGAGTTTCATTCTCGATCTTGATAAAAACAAGTAATTTAAAGGAAGAAGAATAAGGAAATCAAGTTAAGACTTTGAATCGTTACATCATTTTTGGCGTGGATTTGAGATTGCCTCTCCTCTACGGAAGCGAAAGTGGCCATAACTATTAGATTAGTATCGAAGGGCGAAAATGGAAAATGAAACAAATGAGTCCATAGGCAAGGAACTATTACAATTAATGGCATGTATAAAATCATTGTGTATTACGTAATGGCTTCTATAGAACCATTTAATTTCCGTACAACTAAATATAATTTAATTAGGCTTTAAATTTAATGACTCATTTTAATGAAGCTTTGAACAATATCAAAAATAAAGACAAAAGAACAATTTTGGCCCTTTACGTGCAGTAACCACTTTTTAGCTTTAGTAATCCTATATCCTTAAGCGAGCGGAGATGGTGAATCATAGCGCCCCAATTTTGGGAATCTTGTGAATGTTGGCATAGGTTTAATTCATTAGTGGGCCTCTAGAAAGCCCAAGCTTAAGATAGAACCGTCAATTTTAGTTAATTTTTGTTCCATAAGAAAAAGGGGTGAAATTATGAAATAGGACCTATGTGAAAATGTTTGAAAATGCTATAGGCTAAATTGAAGTGGCCAAATAAATAGGAGTGCAAAATAGGAGGATTTGCATGACAAACCTCCCATTTACATGTAGTGGCTGGTCATCATGTTGTTGTAGACAAAATGTACACTTGATATCCATAATTTATGGTACAAATTGATACAAATTGATAATAGGTTAGGTAAATGTTCCATGATAATAGGTTAGGTAAATGTTCCATGATAATGGGTTAGGTAAATGTTCCATGATAATGGGTTAGGTAAATGTTTCATGATAGGAATTTCATGTCTTTTGTATTAAAGAATTAAATGGATGAAATATGAAGTTTTATTAAAAGAAAAAGGGTGAAAAGAACAATGTTTTGTCCATCTTTGTTCATCATAGCTGAAAGTTAGAGAAGAGAAAGGAGAGGAAAGCTCTTGAGTATTCGGTCATTAGGAGGAGGAAAATTGAAGGTAAGTTCTTGGTACCTTGCTTCTATTTTGAGGTTCATGAGTTCTTCTTGATTCTACCTTAACTCTTGAAGTATATTTTGATTTTTAGTTGTGTTGTGAGCATTTAGTCATGAATTAAAATGAAGGAAATGGTTGTCGTTTCATGTTCTTTTGATGAAAAATGGAAGATAGGTGAAGTTGAGCCAAACAAATGAGCATGCATGTGCCTTAGATGTTAAAGGGAAAAATCAGCTAACATGTTCTGCTTTAAAATGATGAAATGGAGATTATACTTAAGTAAAATCATAGATATGTGATGATTGATTGGTGATATACATGTTTAAATAACAAGCATGCAATGTATGTATGAAAGAGTGATTTGGTAATAAATCTGCTTGGGACAGCAGCAGTAACGTGACTTTGGAAAATCACCATAAATTGTGGGAGAAGAATTAGAAGCTGAATAAATTATGTAATTAAAGCTTAATGAGTCTAGTTTCAAATGGAATAAACGAGAACATATTTTTAATTCTGTACAATGAGAAATTTGATTCGAAATGAAGAGTGGTCAGATTAGTCAAACAGTGAAACATGGGAAACTTTAAGAAAAATCTGGTATTTATTGGCCATAGCAAAATTCTGAAAATTTTATGGATAGAAGATATATGAGTCTATTTTTAGGGAAAATTAACGGCACTTGATTTAGAGTTTCGTAGCTCTAGTTATAAATAATTTAGTGACTGTTGCTCAGGAAGACAGCTTGCAGTGAAATTATGATTATGTGGTAAACATTGACAAAAATTTGTTAATGAGTTGCTTATTGATTTCTTATAAGCTTACTATGACTGTAGGTGTGGTTGGCGAATATTGTAAGGGGTTAATCGTAGTTTGTATTTGAATAGTTAGATTAACGTGTTAGTAATCCAATTGTAGGCGGTTCGTGTGTGGATCTAAATCGATATAAATGCATAAGCAGTGTGTAATGACACCCTCTCATAGACTAGATTGGCAAAAGCGAAAAGCGAAATGCTAGAAAAGTCGATATTTTGGGAATTTGCGAGTGTGCGAATGCTCGTAAGATAGTTGGGTTTGTATATTTGGTAATCTAAAGTAATAAAGCTGCGATGCTGCGATTTCTTACATTTTGATAATTTGGGCTTAATGGGCCAAAGATCGGGTTCATGGGCCAATGGGCCCAATTCGTAAGTATCTTGCGGTAAGTGTTACGATAGTACGTAAATAGTTAGGATATGCATGAAAACCCTAAAAGTAGCTAAATTACTATAATACCCCTATGTATGGAAAATTCTTGTTATACCCCTAGGTGCAAAATTACCGTTATACCCTTAGGGTTAATTTTGTTGAAAAGCATGACGATCGATTACGTATGATGTATGCCATGATTATATATCATTGCATGGGGACATGGGTTATATTATAGAGAAGCGTTACGGTGGCTATGCCACAAATATACGATCTGGTGGCTCGCCACAAATATCGATCGGTGGCTCGCCACATATATCTGATACGGTGGCTCGCCACGATTATCATATCTGGTGACTCTGTCACATTATCATTCAGCAGCCATGCTGCAAATTACGTGGTGTGGCGGTTGGGTGGGTCGAGTTGTCTCCCCCACGGTGTAAGGTTGGTGCAGGGGTGTATCTGATTGGATATGGTTGGGTTTACGCATAAACATGTAATATACGTTACGTTACATTATGGGCCTATGGGCTTTATTACGAATTACATTGCAGGCTAAGGCCAACTTATTCTATTTACGTGGTTTGAGCTGATATAGGCTATGGTTGGGTTAATTTACACTGAGTTTCCCCAAACTCACCCTTTTATTTTCATCCATAGAAATCCCCAACCATAGTAGGCTTGGAGTGTGAGGGAATTGGATGGCCACCCGTCTGAAAGTTTGATTTTCTTCGGTGAACTGGACATTCTTTTTATTATGTTTGAGGTTTTGGGCTTTTAAATGTAATAAGGTCGCTTATTTATTTTGATGGTTTTAATATGTATTACTAAGATAGGTATTACTTATTTTAAGCTGTTGAAATTGGATAGCTTTAAAGCGCGTTTTCAAAAACAAAATTGATTTCAAAATAACACGACAACAAGCAAAGCTTCCAATAAAAGTATTTTCCAAAATTAATCACTTTTCCTAAAATGACTTAATCAAATCGGTTTCCTAGAAATATCCATGACGTTAAGGTGTGGCAATGGCGGTATGCATGTCTAGGATTGGATTCGAAGGAGCTTGGTACTAAGCGGTCGATGGACTCACCACCTCTTTAGGTTTCCTACGGTGCTGACTTCCATTCACTTTAACCCTTAATGAATTAATCTTTTGAACATCAAGTACGATTTTACGGACTTAGAATGGAAAATTTTTTTTAACATTTTTGATGTGGCATGCCGGATCATCCATAACTTGCACGGGTTTGGGGTGCTCTGAATCGATCAATGCAAGGCAATTATTCCATGTCTGAATGCTCTTAGCTATAATTGTCGCAGGGTTTAGGTCTTTGAATAGAGGATTTTCAAGAGTCCTCTTTACTAATGCTGAGTGGCAAACTTTTCCCAACACAACAAGTTCGTCGCAACACTTGTTAGAAATACTCCCTGTATTGAAAGTACTCGTGTAAGCTTCTAGAACACAGGGCAAACCCATTTTAGTTTCACAATTATTTTCCTTAATAATCTGGTAGTTCTCTTTCGTAGCCATTACTGCCCAACAAGTTAAAAATAAAACCACTAGTACGAATTAAACATTAAGGCTTGCCATCTTTGTGTGAATCGATGTTACTAGTTAAACTTGGTTCGTAAAATTAATTTGAGCGAGATTTGTAGGGAAAAAACTGGCATTTATAGGAAGTGTTATAGCGCATTAGACTAGAATACGTTACAATAAAGAAAACATTCAATATTTCTATTTAATTATAACATTCAATATTTCAGTTTAATTAGCATTAATTTTATTACTACAAATCTAAATATTAATTCAAAGACACACATTTATACTTCCCTTTATAATTCTTAAATGGCATTAAACGGATCACTTAAATAAGGTTCACTTAAGATTATTGTGTCGTACATGTGTTTTCCTGCGTTGAAACTAGGATTGAACTATTACGTCCACTACAAACAAGCAACTAGACGGTAATATGGAGAAAAAACATATGGAAAAGGCAGTATGGGATATAGTACACTAGCATGACAGGCACACATATTTGTTATGCGTGCCATCCTATTTTTCTATGGTTAAAAATTCACCTGCATCTCAAATTTGAATGAGCTATACCAGATTCACCTAATTGTGATATGTATGTTCCAACTATTACAAATCACGATTGCACGTCCTTTGGAGGATACTTGATGGCACGATATGTGTCTTTTCAAAACTTCGAAGTCAAGGCATTTTTCCATCAAAGCCAATGTGAACTTAAATTGTATAAAGGCTTTCAACGAATCGTGGTTGTTTCAATTTCACACCACGCTAGAACATTCCAATTCCACATTATTGACATGAACTTAATGTTTATAATAATGATATTTGTGTCAATGTAAACAATGTGAAACAATATGTAGTGCTCGATTTGAGATGGTTCTCGTGTTTGATTGCTATAAAATTAAAAATAATGGCATGTATAAAATTATTGTGTATTAAGTAATGGCTTCTATAGAACCATTTAATTTACATACAACTAAATATAATTTAAGTAGGCTTTAAATTTAATGACACATTTTAATGAAGCTTTGAACAATATCAAAAATAAAGACAAAAGAACAATTTTGGCCCTTTACGTGCAGTAACCGCTTTTTAGCTTTAGCAATCCTATATCCTTAAGCGACGGAGATGGCGAATCGATCAATGCAAGGCAATTATTCCATGTCTGAATGCTCTTAGCTATAATTGTCATTGGGTTTAGGTCTTTGAATAGAGGATTTTCAAAAGTCCTCTTTACTAATCTTGAGTGGCAAACTTTTCCCAACACAACAAGTTCGCATAACACTTGTTAGAAATACTCCTGTATTGAAAATACTAAGTGAAAGCTTCTAGAACACAGGCAAACCCATTTTAGTTTCACAATTATTTCCCTTAATAATCTGGTCGTTCTCCTTCGTCGCCATTCCTGCCCCACAAGTTAAAAATAAAACCACTAGTCTGAAATAAACATTAAGGCTTGCCATGTTGTGCGAATCTGATGTTACTAGTTAAACTTGGTTCGTAAAATTAATTTGAGCGAGATTTGCAGGGAAAAAACCGGCATTTATAGGAAGTGTTATAACGCATTAGACTAGAATACGTTACAATAAAAGAAAACATTCAATATTTCTATTTAATTATAACCTTCAATATTTCATTTTAATTAGCATTAATTTTTATTACTACGAATCGAAAATTAATTCAAAGACACACATTTATACTTCCTTTATAATTCTTAAATGGCATTAAGCGGATCACTTAAATAAGGTTCAATAAAGATGATTATATCGTACATGTGTTTTTCTGCGTTGAAACTAGGATTGAACTATTACGTCCACTCCAAACAAACACCTAGGCGGTAATATGCGAGAAAAAACATATGGAAAAAGCAATCTGGGATATAGTACACTTGCATGACAGGCACACATATTTGTTATGTGTGCCATCCTATTTTTCTAATTTTTTGAGGTTGTGTATACACATGTTATGTTGATGGTTAAAAATTCACGTGCATCTCAAAATTGAATGAGCTATACCAAATTCCCCTAACAGTGATATGTATGTGCCACAATGTAGAAATAATTATGCAAAGCGTAAAATCTTATAACCTTGTTGTTGTTAAAAAGTTTTTATCGCACTTATCATATTTGTAAAATGGAAAATGGCAACTAAATGATTGACATTCAAAATTAATTCATCAACAATATTTTACGTTCTGATATTAAGTCGAATTATGTCTTTATCATGGGACTCCAATTCGGTTATTGTCTTCTTCGTTCTCGTTAAATTTTTAGGAGTAAGCGTTACGGCCCAATTTCTTGAAATATGAATAAAAGCTTTTAGGGAATAAATGTGAGCTTGGAAAATGAAAAATTCTATTAGAGAGTGAAATTGGAAACAACAAATGACTTTTCATTTTTATAACTCTCATAGGTATTTCCCAAATAATGAAAAGGATTTAGTTTTTATATAAATTGGTCCTTTTTTAGTTGGGAAAATGTGGGGCGTACGTCGCCGACATATTTGGAGTTTCATTCTCGATCTTGGTAAAAATAAGTAATTTAAAGGAAGAAGAATAAGGAAATCAAGTTAAGACTTTGAATCGTTACATCATTTTTGACGTGGATTTCGACATTGCCTCTCCTCTACGGAAACGAAAGTGGCCATAACTATTAGATTAGTATCGAAGGAGCGAAAATGGAAAATGAAACAAATGAGTCCATAGGCAAGGAACTATTACAAATTACTGTGCACGTCCTTCGGAGGATATTTCGTGGCACGATATGTGTCTTTTCAAAACTTCAAGAAGTCAAGGCATTTTTCCATCAAAGCCAATGTGAACTTAAATTGTATAAAGGCTTTCAAGGAATCGTGGTTGTTTCAATTTCACACCACACTAGAACATTCCAATTCCACATTATTCACAAGAACTTAATGTTTATAATAATGATATTTGTGTCAATTTAAACAATGTGAAACAATATGTCTTGCTCGATTTGAGATGGTTCTCGTGTTAGGTGCTATAAAATTAAAAATAATGGCATGTATAAAATCATTGTGTATTAAGTAATGGCTTCTATAGAACCATTTAATTTCCGTACAACTAAATATAATTTAAGTAGGCTTTAAATTTAATGACACATTTTAATGAAGCTTTGGAACAATATCAATCATAAAGACAAAAGAACAATTTTGGCCCTTCGTCTGGTAACCATTTTTAGCTTTAGCAATCCTATATCCTTAAGCAGAGCGGAGATGGTGAATCGATCAATGCAAGGCAATTATTCCATGCTTGAATGCTCTTAGCTATAATTGTCATTTGGGTTTAGGTCTTTGAATAGAGGATTTTCAAGAGTCCTCTTTACTAATCTTGAGTGGCAAACTTTTCCCAACACAACAAGTTCGCATAACACTTGTTAGAAATACTCCTGTATTGAAAATACTCGTGAAAGCTTCTAGAACACAGGGCAAACCCATTTTAGTTTCACAATTATTTTCCTTAATAACTGGTCATTCTCCTTCGTAGCCATTCTTGCCCCACAAGTTAAAAATAAAACCACTAGTCTGAAATAAACATTAAGGCTTGCCATCTTTGTGCGAATCGATGTTACTAGTTAAACTTGGTTCGTAAAATTAATTTGAACGAGATTTGCGAGGGAAGAAATTGGCATTTATAGGAAGTGTTATAACCGCATTAGACTAGAATACGTTACAATAAAAGAAAACATTCAATATTTTAGTGTAATTAGCATTAATTTTATTACTACAAATCTAAATATTAATTCAAAGACACACATTTATACTTCCCTTTATAATTCTTAAATGTGTTTTCTGCGTTGAAACTAGGATTGAACTATTACGTCCACTCCAAACAAACACCTAGAGCGGTAATATGGAGAAAAACATATGGAAAAAGCAATATGGGATATAGTACACTTGCATGACGAGCACACATATTTGTTTTGTGTGCCATCCTATTTTCTAATTTTTGAAGTTGTGTATGCACATGTTATGTTGATGGTTAAAAATTCACGTGCATCTCAAAATTGAATGAGCTATACGATTCCCTAACGTTGATATGTATGTGCCACAATGTAGAAATAATTATGCAAAGCGTAAATTCTTATAACCTTGTTGTTGTTAAAAGTTTTATCACACTTATCATATTTGTAAAATGGAAAATGGCAACTAAATGATTGACATTCAAAATTAATTCATCAACAATATTTTACGTTCGATATTAAGTCGAATTATGTCTTTATCATGGGACTCCAATTCGGTTATTGCCTTCTTCGTTCTCGTTAAATTTTTAGGTGTAGCGTTACGGCCCAATTTCTTGAAATACGAATAAAAGCTTTTAGGGAATAAATATGAGCTTGGAAAATGAAAAATTCTATTAGAGAGTGAAATTGGAAACAACAAATGACTTTTCATTTTATAACTCTCGTAGGTATTTCCCAAATAATGAAAAGGATTTAGTTTTTATATAAATTGATCCTTTTTAGTAGGGAAAATCTTGAGGCGTCGTCATGAAACATATTTGGAGTTTCATTCTCGATCTTGATAAAACCAAGTAATTTAAAGGAAGAAGAATAAGGAAATTGATAAACATGTCAAATTGCATATTTTTTGTGCTTAATTTGGTTTATTGATGAACTGAACCCTGCTAATTAAGTGTTTTTATGATTTAATTCTTGTCAGGGATGCAATTGATCAAAAGCAAGCTGAAAAGGGGCCAAATTAGAAGAAAATTATTGGAATGGGCCAAAGCGAAAAGATGGAGCAAGCCAAGGACTAGTCATAAATTTGACTTTGTAAAAAGCCAAAAATAGGAAATTCTATTTTAAGTTTATTTTAATTTTATTTATTTTTAATTATTATTATTTTAGATTTTATATTAATTTTCTTAAGCTATTTTAGTAAACCCTATCTATATAAATAGGGGTTTTAGTTCTTAGAAATCATCCATTAATCAATTGTCTTTACATTCCTACTTCATTTTGGAATTCCATTATCCACTTTGTTTTCTTTTCTTAATTTAATTGAGCATTAGATTATTTTGTCTTCTTTTTACAAAATTTGTCTAATTCTCTTTGCAATTTTCCTATCCATTTCCACTACCTTTTTCATATAATTTCTATCATTTCCATAACCTTCAAGCATGATTAAATTCATGCCACACTAAACCCTTTCACTTTAAGCATTGTTAACCCGTCAAAATACCCGTGAGTTCTGAACCCGAGCTATTTAACTCCCAACTTCGATATTTATTATTTCTCGAATTAAGAGTATGACTTCGTCAACTCACAAAGTCAAGTCAATACTATGTCAAAAAAGGCGTCGTTTGAGTTAGTGTGGCTAGACATTCGGTTGGAATTCCAAAAGGATCGATTGTCTAATTGGTCTTCCGTGAACACATTGGCGTGCCAAGTGGGGATTCTTGTTTGGTTCCGTCAAGGAAGTAGTAACGGATTTAAATGCCCCAACGTTTAAGGGCATTGGTTCGAGCTAGGCTCTTCTAGAGCATAAATCTGCGGAGTTCTAAATCACGAGCGTTTAGTAGGTTGTTCGATCGGTAAGGGTTAGTTATAGGGCGTTCCATAACTAATTTACACAAGGAAGAGTTGGTGTCGAGGCGTCCTTGGAAACTATAACTAGCTTATCGGAAAGAGAAGTTCACCTAATTTCGAGAGCGGGTCAAAGACGAGAAAAACCGTGCTTAAAGGTGAGCTAAGTTTTATTGATTTTCCTTAAAATTATTTTGTTATTTATTTTATTTCATCTTTTATTTTCATTTCATCTTTTACTTTTTACTTTTTACGTTTTTTGTATTTATTTTAGGTTTCATATTTTATTTCCCCTAAACTTGGCAGGCACGACAAGCGCCGGACACTAATCTGGTCAAGAAACAAACAATTTTCGATAATTCCAGCCTCTATGGGATCGACCCTACTCCTATATTGCTTTAATTTGCAAACTAGGTGTAGGTTTATATTTGTGGAATCGTGACCATCAATTTTGGCACCGTTCTTGGGGGTAGCAACACTTACAATTGTTTAAATCGTCTTCATGACCAGATCTTCATCGAGAGATCTCGAATCGACCGAGAGATCGAGAAATCAGTATGAGCATGATAAAAAGACGAAGCTCTTAAGCGTGCAAGTAAAGCGGGAGTTGAGCTAGAACAAGGAATCCTAGAATCCGGCGTTGAAAAGTTGAGCGAAGCAATTAAATGCGAGAGGCAATTCGGCGTGGGAAACAAGTCGAAGAGGTTGAACACGAGACCGAACCACTCTTTGAAACAAAAAACAACCTCGGTGAACTAGAAAGAATGGCAAACCGAACCATTCGTCAACTAGCCCTTTGCTCCCAACGAGCAAACACCGTTATGCATCAACTATCCAACCGGAGAACCCTTTTGAATTGAAGTCGGGCTTGATTCACCTTTTGCCCACTTTTGAGGCTGAAGAACGAAAATCACACACTCACTTGAGAGAATTCCACATGGTGCATTCAAGCATGAAACCCGGGGAGTACTAGAAGATGAGATCAAACTTGGGCCTTTCCTTTTCTTTAGTTGATCTGACAAAAGAATAGTTATTTTACTTACCTCCGGTTCTATCTGGCGTGGGATGACTTATCTCATGTATTTCTTGTGAGTTCTTCCCGGCGTCACGAGCGGTAGAGCTTAGGAGGGACATAGTGGGAATTCGCCAATTGGAGAGTGAATCGCTCTCGACTCTTTGGGAGTGGTACAAAAAGCTGTGTGCAAGTTGTCCTCAACATGGGTTGACCGAACAATCGTTTCTTCAATATTTCTCGAGGGTTTGCTCCTATGGAAATGAAGATGATCGGCTTTGCTAGCGGAGGGCGCTTGTCAATATGACCTCTCAAAGGGCAAGAGAGCTAATATCCACCATGGCGGCAAATTCTCAACAATATCGGCCAAATTCGAACCGATAAGATAGGTTAATGGGGTAGCGTTTCAACTTTAGAAGATAAATTGGATAAGCTTACGAATGTTGTTCAATCTTTGCTTCTGAAAAGAAGAGTTTGACCCACTATGTGGAATTTGTACTACGTCCCGAACACCAAGCCAGTTTGTGCCCAACCTTTAACGACAGTTCAACGGCACATGTTGGCGCTATCGGAGGTTTCGGGACCTCGCAAAGACACTATGATCCTTTCTCCAACACCTACAATCCGGGTGGAAGGATCATCCGAACTGAATTACGGAGCTAATCCTTGATATAATCCACCATACCAACGAGACCTCGCAACCACCACCACAACACAAGCCGAGCACATCTCTAGAAGCTATCATGGAAAGACTTGCTACCGATGTTGCAAAATATCAACGAGAGACAGGCGCATCAATACAAGAGTTAACTAATCAAGTTAGTAAACTCTCAATGGCGATTAATCGCTTGGAGTCTCAAGGTAAACTACCTTCTCAAGCGAGCCGAACCCTCGGCAGAATGTCGATGCAATAACTCTTCGTAGCGGAAAGGTTCTAGAAAGCAGTTCCACCAAAAACATAGGCAAGAAAAGGCAGGGAAGCGGATCTCGGATCCAACAGTAAGGCGAATCGGAAATTGAGAAACGGTTGTGATGCCACCTCCTTTTCGGGGAGGCTTGCAAGGGATAAGAAAGAAGGAGGAAAAGAAATCCTCGAGATATTCGAGGAAGGTGGGGTAAATATCCCTTTACTCAACGCTATCAAGCAGATCCTCGTTATGCAAAATTCCTCAAGGAATTGTGTTCTACCAAAAGGAGGTTAATAGGTAACGAAAGAGTAAATGTAGGAGAAAATGTCTCTGCGGTCTTTGCAAAAAAAGTTCCACCCAAATACAAGGACCAAGGTATGTTTGCTATTCCTTGTGAGATAGGCAATATAGGCATTAAGAAAGCCATGTGTGATTTAGGGCTTCCATTAATGTTATGCCTTATTCTATTTATAAACCGATTAACGCGGGTCCTTTAAAAGAGCAGAGTAATAATCCGGTTGGCGGACGGAGACGATCGTCTATCCTGAAGGGCTGCTTGAAGACGTCCTTGTTAAAGTTAACGAATTAGTTTTCCCTGTAGATTTTTATATTATCAACATGGAGGATGACAATTGACTAATTAAATGCGACATAATTCTTGGGAGACCATTCTGATGCAGACGAGCGAGAATTGATGTTTGGAGTGGAGCACTCACCATGGAATTTGACAATGAAATGGTTAAGTTTAATGTTTATGAAGATATGGGACATCTCAATGATAAGTCACAAATTGTGCCTTGCAGGAATGTAGATCTCGATGTTAAGCAAGAGGAATTATCGATGATCCAAAAACCAATACGTGAAGCTGTGATGAAAGCCTCGAAATTGGAAATCAAACCGTTTCTAGAACATACAAGGATTCCAATAGAGGAAAATATTAACGAAGAAGATCAAATGATAGGAGAATCCGAGAAATGCTTCAAGGATAGTGGAAAAAGGTCGAAACCTTTCTGCAAGAACGTCCAAGTGCACAAGATGGGAAAATTAATTCTCAATAAACCCAAAGGATAACATTTAAGGTCGTCGAGCTAATGACGTTAAACAAAAGCGCTTTTTGGGAGGCAACCCAAATTTCTTTTCATTTATTTAATTTTTTTTAGTTTAATATTTAGGTTGTAAATAAATAAATTTTTATTTAATCTAGTGAATTTTCTATTTTCGAGAGCGTAATCGGGTTTTGCGAAGTCGGATAATGATGGTAGCATGGGCACGATTGCTAAATCTTGACAATTATTTCTAATGCCGACAACATTAGTTGAAACACATGGGAGAATTCTTAACCTTTTCTTTGCTTGTTGTTTGAGTTACTAAACTTTATTGCATATAACACATGCTTGAGGACAAGCATAGAGTAAGTAGGGGGTTGAGTTGGTTAGTAAATATGCATGACTTTTGCTGCATGTCTCTCTTTTGCATGTGTTCAATCTTAAGTTGAATTCATTCGATAGTTTATTTGACATTGAGCCTTTAATCTCATACTTAGTTAATTTGGACAATGGGGCAAATTTTTAAATGTTCAAATATATAGATTAGTCGATATTTGTGTTTTAAAGTTGATATATGTGGCTAGATTTTTCGTATAAATTGATTGTTTGGAAAATATGTTTGCTTGTGCATAAATAAATTAATAAAGGTTCAGGCTATGAATGAAGTTTGAAAACGTGACGAATTGAGTAACAAGGCGGGGTGCTTGGGTTGTCATCTTGTCTCGTAAAAGGTTCGAGTGACAAGTCGATAACTTACAAACATTCGCTAGTGAACACCTATAAAATAAAAAGAGAAAAAAATAATACATAATAAATAAAATTTGTTTGAACCGAGTGGCGGGATAGGGTGCTTGGGTTGTTATCCTAGTTCGGTGTAAAAAGGTTTGATCTTGTCTATTAATTTTACGATGCATAGTTAATTAATAATGGCGTGCAAACTATGGGATTCAATCTCAATTTAGCGAAATTGTTTAGTTGACATATTTCAATTTTATGACACTTGTTGATTAAAATGTATATTTTGAACATTTATTTCTTTTTGCCTATGTTGTTTGCATTGATTGAGGATATGGAAAAGGGCTCGATTTTTAATAAATTGTGGAATTGATTCTAATGTTTGAAAGAACAACATGCTTAAGGGCAAGCATGAGCTAAGTAGGGGATTCATATTTTTGTGCTTAATTTGGTTTATTGATGAACTGAATCCTGCTAATTAAGTGTTTTATGATTTAATCGGAAAAGAGGAGTTCACCTAATTTGAGGATCGGGTCAAAGGCGGAAAACCCGTGCTTAAGGTGAGCTAAGTTTTATTGATTTCCTTTAAATTATTTCGTTATTTATTTTTATTTCATCTTTTCCTTTTTACTTTTTACATTTTCTTGTGTTTATTTCAGGTTTTATATTTTATTCCTGTAACACCCCGTACCCGAGACCGTTGCCGGAGTCGGACACGAGGGGTTAACGGGCTTAATCCACTTATTTGCACAGTCCATTTAAAAAATTTCCAGACATGCTGGCCAACTGCGTCACTGTCACTTTAAAAATCATATCTCGAGTTCCAAAACTCGAAAACCAGTTCCGTAAATTTTTCCGGAAACTAGACTTATATGTTCATCTACAAATTTGTTTCTAGAATTTTTGGTCAAGCCAATTAGTACAGTTTATTAGTTAAAGTCTCCCCTGTTACAGGGTTCGACTACACTTACCTTTCTACAATGCGACTTAGATAACTCCTTGTACAGGGCTTCAATACTTGTGCCGTTTATTTCTAATGAAACTAGACTCAAAAAGGAATCTGTACATATATGGCATAATTTCTAATTATCTCTGGTTAATTTATAATGAATTTCCAAAATCAGATCAGGGGATCCAGAAATCGCTCTGGCCCTGTCCCACAAAAACTTAAATATCTCTTAAATTACAACTCATATGACCGTTTCGTTTCTTCCATATGAAGGTATATTTATCAAGGTTCGATTACATAATTTATTCACTATTTAATTCCATTTCTACTATTTTTAGTGATTTTCAAATTCACACCACTGCTGCTGTCAGCATCTGCCTTTAGGGTAGACTTTACCTATTACATAGATTCCATGATTCAACTAACCCTTTAGCATATATAGCACAAATTATGATAGTGATTAACCATTCCAATGGCCAATTCTTGCCAAGCATATCCACACCTCTCAATAACCATATCCATACCAAATGATTATAACATTATGCTCAAAAATATATAACCATTTTCGCATGGCTATCCAAAATTTTACAAATCCAAATGGTCCATGACCCACAACAAAAGGGTAGTCCTATACATGCCATTTCAAAGTTCAACCAAAAGTGTACCAAAAGGGGCTTTGATAGTGTGGGCGACTTCGACTTCAACAATCCCGAGTCCGATGGTTGACAAACCAAAATCTATAAAAGAGAGAATCAAAGAAGCGGAGTAAGCATTTAATGCTTAGTAAGTTTGAGCCATGAATTTAGACACAACCAAAGTATAGCATTCATGTAGCTAAGCAGATAATTTCGTATGCACAAATTCTCAATATCATACTTACTTCACATTACCAACCCTTATATTCATACACAAAGATCAACTTAGCCAAAGGCCGGTAGTTCATTTATCAACTGAGCGAATACTATTTGTAAGAAATCAACTAATTCGATGCATATACGAAACATACCTCATCGCTGGGATTTTACGAGCGTATTAATGGAAATTTATTACAGCAAGATCGCTCATTCCCAAGCCAAGTACCTTCGGATTTATCCGGATATAGTTACTATTCGAATGCCTTGGGACATAGCCGGATATAGTGACTTCGCACAAATGCCTTGGGACTTAGCGAATATAGTAACTTCGCACAATTGCCTTGGGACTTAGCCGGATATAGTAACTCGCACAATTGCCTTGGGACTTAGCCGGTTATCATCGAATATTCATGCACATATCAACAATCATGACACATCTATATTTCATTTTCATAATTAGAGTTCAACACAAGTCACGTATTAAGCATTCCCATTTTAGCTCACTAGCCACATACAAACAGCATGGTTTAGTTTGCTTTATAACACGATCTCTATGCACATACGGCTACCCGTCATACGTATAGACTAATTAACTCAACATGTAATTCAAATAGAATCATCATATCACTGTATATTTGTTACGCTCATACATCATGACTTAATCAAATCATAAACTAAGTCTCATTGCTCGAAAACTTACCTCGGATGTTGTCGAACGATTTCGATGGCTATTCGACCACTTTTTCCTTCCCTTTATCGGATTTAGTTCCCCTTTGCTCTTGAGCTTAATTTAACAAATAAATTGATTTAATCATTTGAGCATCAAAGAGGAACTCAAGGTACTTAGCCCATATATATACATTAGACACTAAAGTCACATACATATGAAATCATGAATCAACTCAACATATTAGCCAATATTCACCTTAGCGAATTTTCTAGGCCAAGATAAAGCCATCAATATGCTTATCTATGGCCGAACATACACATCAACCTATGTACTCATTCATGTGGTCAAGTATACATATTCCAATATGATATCATTTCCATTTCGTTTAACACTTAACTTTTACCACATATCAAATAACCCATTTCTTTACTCATGTGGCGATTATATTCGGTCATGCATACACATAAAATCAATTTGGAGACTCTATCAATCCAACATACATTCGGCAATAGTCCATAGTTCTCTCTCTCGGCCACTCATTTCACACTTAACAAAGCTTCCATTCAAACTCATTAGTGAGTATCAATTAACTTAAGCTATCTTTTAAACCCTTATTTATCACCTCATGCCAAACCAAAGACCACATTCGGCACTTTCATCCACCATTCTACCAAGCATGCAATATTCAACCACAACCAACTCACATTCGGCCTTAGTTCATAATAAGGTAGCCGAATTCTTTTTATGGTTCAAACACTCATCCATCATCATTCACCTAACTTTAACATGAAACAACAAAACTCACCATTATTAACTACCATAGTCAAAAACCTTACTCAATCCAAAATCAAAATTTCATCATGGGTTACAAAAAAAATAACTTGATATCTCACTCAAGATCAACTAAAATTTCAAGAACTAATATGAACACCTTACCTTAATATTGACCTAAGATGGCCGATTGCTTCACTCCTTTCTTCCTCCTTTCAATTCTGCCAAGAAGAATCAAAGGACACAACTTGTTTTCATCACCGAATGCTCTTGTTCCCTCTTTTTTTTTCTTTAGATTTGGCTAGCAAGAACATAAATGATGATCCCTTTTTTTTTTCTTTCATCCTTTTTCTTTTTCCATTTCTTTATTACTAACTTTTATTTTATTGTTCCTCCCATGATGCACCAACATAACATGTCTATGACATGTTTTGCCCATCACACTTTGTCCACCCTATTTGTCATGGCGGCCACTACTAAATGGGGGAAAAATTGACATGCAAGTCCCCCCTTTTTCTTACATGCACTAACAGATCCTTATGTTTTGATCTATCACATTTCAAAAGTGTCACACATAAGTCCTATTGACTAAATTCACATGCAATTTACTAAATCGAAGCTTAAAACTTCCACACATTTATTTTCACATATTTTAAACAATAAATATCATATTCAAATAATTTGGTGACTCGGTTTAGCGGTCCCAAAACCGCTTTCCGACTAGGGTAACTTTAGGGCTGTCACAATTCCCCCCCAAACGTCGCGGGCACGACAACTGCCCAGACACTAATCTGGTCAAGAAACAAACAATTTTGCGTTCTATAACTAACCCTTATCGATCGAAGAACCTACGAAACGTTCGTGATTTAGAACTCCGGCAGCTTTGCATTCTAGAAGAGCCTAGCTCGAACCAATGCCCTCAAACGTTGGGGCATTTAAATTCGGTTACTACTTCCCTTGACGGAACCAAATAGCAATCCCCACTTGGCACGCCAATGTGTTCACGGAAGACCAATTAGACAATCGATCCTTTTGGAATTCCAACTGTATGTCTTGCCACACTAACTCAAACGACGTCTTTTTTGACTTAGTATTGACTTGACTTTGTGAGTTGACGAAGTCATACTCTTAATCCGGAGAAATAATAAATATCGAAGTTGGGAGTTAAATAGCTCGGGTTAAGTAACTCACGGGTATTTTATTGGGTTAACACCGGCTTAAAGCTGAAAGGGGTTTAGTGTGGCATGAATTTAATCATGCTTGAAGGTTATGGAAATGATAGAAATTATATGAAAAAGGTAGTGGAAATGGATAGGAAAAATTGCAAAGAGAATTAGACAAATTTTGTAAAAAGAAGACAAAATAATCTAATGCTCAATTGAATTAAGAAAAAGAAAACAAAGTGGGTAATGGAATTCCAAAATGAAATAGGAATGTAAAGACAATTGATTAATGGATGATTTCCTAAGAACTAAAACCCCCTATTTATGTAGATAGGGTTTACTAAAAATAGCTTAAAAAAATTAATATAAAATCTAAAATAATAATAATTAAAAATAAATAAAATTAAAATAAGCTTAAAATAGAATTTCCTATTTTGGCTTTTTACAAAGTCAAATTTATGACTAGTCTGGGCTTGCTCCATCTTTTCGCTTTGGCCCATTCAATAATTTTCTTCTAATTTGGCCCCTTTTCACTTGCTTTTGATCAATTGCATCACGACAAGAATTAAATCATAAAAACACTTAATTAGCGAGGTTCGGTTCATCAATAAACCAAATTAAGCACAAAAATATGCAATTTGACATGTTTATCGAAATCAAGTTAAGACTTTGAATCGTTACATCATTTTTGACATGGATTTGAGATTGCCTCTCTCTACGAAAACAAAAGTGGCCATATCTATTAGATTAGTATCGAAGGAGCGAAAATGGAAAATGAAACAAATGAGTCCATACAGCGAACTATTACAAATCACGATTACACGTCCTTTGCAGGATATTTCATGGCACGATATGTGTCTTTTCAAAACTTTAAGAAGTCAAGGCATTTTTCCATCAAAGCCAATGTGAACTTAAATTGTATAAAGGCTTTCAACGAATCGTGGTTGTTTCAATTTCACACCACGCTAGAACATTCCAATTCCACATTATTGACATGAACTTAATGTTTATAATAATGATATTTGTGTCAATTTAAACAATGTGAAACAATATGTAGTGCTCGATTTGAGATGGTTCTCGTGTTCGATGCTATAAAATTAAAAATAATGGCATGTATAAAATCATTGTGTATTAAGTAATGGCTTCTATAGAACCATTTAATTTCCGTACAACTAAATATAATTTAAGTAGGCTTTAAATTTAATGACACATTTTAATGAAGCTTTACGAACAATATCAAAAATAAAGACAAAAGAACAATTTTGGCCCTTTAAATGCAGTAACCGTTTTTTAGCTTTAGCAATCCTATGTCCTTAAGCGACGAGAGATGGTGAATCGATCAATGCAAGGCAATTATTCAATGTCTGAATGCTCTTAGCTATAATTGTCATTTGGGTTTAGGTCTTTGAATAGAGGATTTTCAAGAGTCCTCTTTACTAATGTTGAGTGGAAACTTTTCCCAACACAACAAGTTCGCCATAACACTTGTTAGAAATACTCCTGTATTGAAAATACTGTGAAAGCTTCTAGAACAGGGAAAACCCATTTTAGTTTCACAATTATTTTCTTAATAATCTTGTCGTTCTCCTTCGTAGCCATTACCCCACAAGTTAAAATAAAACCACTAGTCTGAAATAAACATTAAGGCTTGCCATCTTTGTGCGAATCGATGTTACTAGTTAAACTTGGTTCGTAAAATTAATTTGAACGAGATTTGCGGGAAAATCTGAGGCATTTATAGGAAGTGTTATAACGCATTAGACTAGAATACATTACAATAAAAGAAAACATTCAATAATTCTATTTAATTATAACATTCAATATTTCAGTTTAATTAGCATTAATTTTATTACTACAAACCTAAATATTAATTCAAAGACACACATTTATACTTCCCTTTATAATCCTTAAATGGCATTAAACGGATCACTTAAATAAGGTTCAATAAAGATGATTGTGTCGTACATGTGTTTTCCTGCATTGAAACTAGGATTGAACTATTACGTCCACTCCAAACAAACAACTAGATGTTAATATGGAGAAAAAACATATGGAAAAAGCAATATGGGATATAGTACACTTGCATGACAGGCACACATATTTGTTATGCGTGCCATCCTATTTTTCTATGGTTAAAAATTCACGAGCATCTCAAAATTGAATGAGCTATACCAGATTCCCCTAACAGTGATATGTATGTGCCACAATGTAGAAATAATTATGCAAAGCGTAAAATCTTATAACCTTGTTGTTGTTAAAAAGTTTTTATCGCACTTATCATATTTGTAAAATGGAAAATGGCAACTAAATGATTGACATTCAAAATTAATTCATCAACAATATTTTACGTTACGATATTAAGTGAATTATGTCTTTATCATGGGACTCCAATTGGTTATTGTCTTCTTCGTTCTCGTTAAATTTTTAGGAGTAAGCGTTACGGCCCAATTTCTTGAAATATGAATAAAAGCTTTTAGGGAATAAATGTGAGCTTGGAAAATGAAAAATTCTATTAGAGAGTGAAATTGGAAACAACAAATGACTTTTCATTTTATAACTCTCGTAGGTATTTCCCAAATAATGAAAAGGATTTAGTTTTATATAAATTGGTCCTTTTTAGTTGGGAAAATGTGGGCGTCGTCATGACATATTTGGAGTTGCATTCTCGATCTTGATAAAAACAAGTAATTTAAAGGAAGAAGAATAAGGAAATCAAATTAAGACTTTGAATTGTTACATCATTTTTGACGTGGATTCCTAGATTGCCTCTCCTCTACGGAAATGAAAGTGGCCATAATTATTAGATTAGTATCGAAGGAGCGAAAATGGAAAATGAAACAAATGAGTCCATAGGCAAGGAACTATTACAAATTACGATTGCCGTCCTTTGGAGGATATTTAGGTGGCGCGATATGTGTCTTTTCAAAACTTTAGGAAGTCAAGGCATTTTCCATCAAAGCCAATGTGAACTTAAATTGTATAAAGGCTTTCAACGAATCGTGGTTGTTTCAATTTCACACCACGCTAGAACATTCAATTCCACATTATTGACATGAACTTAATGTTTATAATAATGATATTTGTGTCAATTTAAACAATGTGAAACAATATGTAGTGCTCGATTTGAGATGGTTCTCGTGTTAGGTGCTATAAAATTAAAAATAATGGCATGTATAAAATCATTGTGTATTAAGTAATGGCTTCTATAGAACCATTTAATTTCCGTACAACTAAATATAATTTAAGTAGGCTTTAAATTTAATGACACATTTTAATGAAGCTTTGAACAATATAAAAATAAAGACAAAAGAACAATTTTGGCCCTTTACATCTAGTAACCGTTTTTTAGTGTAGCAATCCTATATACTTAAGCGGTAGGAGATGGTGAATCGATCAATGCAAGGCAATTATTCCATGTCCGAATGCTCTTAGCTATAATTGTCATTGGGTTTAGGTCTTTGAATAGAGGATTTTCAAGAGTCCTCTTTACTAATCTTGAGTGGCAAACTTTTCCCAACACAACAAGTTGGCATAACACTTGTTAGAAATACTCACATATTGAAAATACTCGTGAAAGCTTCTAGAACACAGGGCAAACCCATTTTAGTTTCACAATTATTTTCCTTTATAATCTGGTCGTTCTCCTTCGTAGCTATTCTTGCCCACAAGTTAAAAATAAAGCGACTAGCACGAAATAAACATTAAGGCTTGCCATGCTATGCGAATCGATGTTACAAGTTAAACTTGGTTCGTAAAATTAATTTGAACGAGATTTCTGAGGAAAAAGCGGAATTTATAGGAAGTGTTATAACGCATTAGACTAGAATACGATACAATAAAAGAAAACATTCAATATTTCTATTTAATTATGACATTCAATATTTCAGTTTAATTAGCATTAATTTTATTACTACAAATCTAAATATTAATTCAAAGACACACATTTATACTTCCCTTTATAATTCTTAAATGGCATTAAGCGGATCCTTTGAAATAAGGTTCAATAAAGATGATTATATCGTACATGTATTTTCTGCGTTGAAACTAGGATTGAACTATTACGTCCACTCCAAACAAACACCTAGGCGGTAATATGGAGAAAAACATATGGAAAAAGCAATATGGGATATAGTACACTTGCATGATGAGCACACATATTTGTTATCGTGCCATCCTATTTTCTAATTTTTGAAGTTGTGTATGCACATGTTATGTTGATGGTTAAAATTCACGTGCATCTCAAAATTTAATGAGCTATACCAGATTCCCCTAACAGTGATATGTATGTGCCACAATGTAGAAATAATTATGCAAAGCGTAAAATCTTATAACCTTGTTGTTGTCGAAAAGTTTTTATCGCACTTATCGTATTTGTAAAATGGAAAATGGCAACTAAATGATTGACATTCAAAATTAATTCATCAACAATATTTCACGTTATGATATTAAGTCGAATTATGTCTTTATCATGGGACTCCAATTCGGTTATTTTCTTCATCGTTCTCGTTAAATTTTTAGGTGTAAGCGTTACGGCCCAATTTCTTGAAACATGAATAAAAGCTTTTGGGGAATAAGTATGAGCTTGGAAAATGAAAAATTCTATTAGAGTGAAATTGGAAACAACAAATGACTTTTCATTTTATAACTCTCATAGGTATTTCCCAAATAATGAAAAGGATTTAGTTTTAAATAAATTGATCCTTTTTAGTAGGGAAAATGTGGGGCGTATGTCGCCGACATATTTGAGTTGCATTCTCGATCTTGATAAAAACAAGTAATTTAAAGGAAGAAGAATAAGGACATCAAGTTAAGACTTTGAATCGTTACATCACTTTTGGCGTGGATTAAAGATTGCCTCTCTTCTACGGAAGCGAAAGTGGCCATAACTATTAGATTAGTATCGAAGGGCGAAGATGGAAAATGAAACAAATGAGTCCATAGGCAAGGAACTATTACAAATTACGATTGCCGTCCTTTGGAGGATATTTCGTACGCGATATGTGTCTTTTCAAAACTTCAAGAAGTCAAGGCATTTTCCATCAAAGCCAATGTGAATTTAAATTGTATAAAGGCTTTCAACGAATCGTGGTTGTTTCAATTTCACACCACGCTAGAACATTCCAATTCCACATTATTGACATGAACTTAATGTTTATAATAATTATATTTGTGTCAATTTAAACAATGTGAAGCGTTATGTAGTGCTCGATTTGAGATGGTTCTCGTGTTAGGTGCAATAAAATTAAAAATAATGGCATGTATAAAATCATTGTGTATTAAGTAATGGCTTCTATAGAACCATTTAATTTCCGTACAACTAAATATAATTTAAGTAGGCTTTAAATTTAATGACTCATTTTAATGAAGCTTTGAACAATATCAAAAATAAAGACAAAGAACAATTTTGACCCTCTACGTCAGTAACAGTTTTTAGCTTTAGCAATCCTATATACTTAAGCGGGCGGAGATGGTGAATCGATCAATGCAAGGCAATTATTCCATGTCGAATGCTCTTAGCTATAATTGTCATTTGGGTTTAGGTCTTTGAATAGAGGATTTTCAAGAGTCCTCTTTACTAATCTTGAGTGGCAAACTTTTCCCAACACAACAAGTTTGCCGCAACACTTGTTAGAAATACTCCACATATTGAAAATACTGTGAAAGCTTCTAGAACACAGGGCAAACCCATTTTAGTTTCACAATTATTTTCCTTAATAATCTGGTTGTTCTCCTTCGTAGCCATTCTTGCCCACAAGTTAAAAATAAAACCACTAGTCTGAAATAAACATTAAGGCTTGCCATCTTTGTGCGAACACGATGTTACAAGTTAAACTTGGTTATTAAAATTAATTTGAGCGAGATTTGCGAGGAAAAAAGCTGGAATTTATAGGAAGTGTTATAACGCATTAGACTAGAATACGTTACAATAAAAGAAAACATTCGATATTTCTATTTAATTATAACATTCAATATTTTAGTTTAATTAGCATTAATTTTATTACTACAAGTCTAAATATTAATTCAAATACACATTTATACTTCCCTTTATAATTCTTAAATGGCATTAAGCGGATCACTTAAATAAGGTTCAATAAAGATGATTATGTCGTACATGTATTTTCCTTCGTTGAAACTAGGATTGAACTATTACGTCCACTCCAAACAAACACCTAGACGGTAATATGGAGAAAAAACATATGGAAAAAGCAAAATGGGATATAGTACACTTGCATGATAGGCACACATATTTGTTATGCGTGCCATCCTATTTTTCTAATTTTTTGAAGTTGTGTATGCACATGTTATGTTGATGGTTAAAAATTCACGTGCATCTCAAAATTGAATGAGCTAGACCAGATTCCCCTAACAGTGATATTTATGTGCCACAATGTAGAAATAATTATGCAAAGCGTAAAATCTTATAACCTTGTTGTTGTTAAAAAGTTTTTATCGCACTTATCATATTTGTGAAATGGAAAATGGCAACTAAATGATTGACATTCAAAATTAATTCATCAACAATATTTCACATTCTAATATTAAGTCGAATTATGTCTTTATCATGGGACTCCAATTCGATTATTTTCTTCATCGTTCTCGTTAAATTTTTAGGTGTAAGCGTTACGGCTCAATTTCTTGAAATATGAATAAAAGCTTTTGGGGAATAAATGTGAGCTTGGAAAATGAAAAATTCTATTAGAGAGTGAAATTGGAAACAACAAATGACTTTTCATTTTATAACTCTCGTAGGTATTTCCCAAATAATGAAAAGGATTTAGTTTTATATAAATTGATCCTTTTTTAGTAGGGAAAATGTGGGGCGTACGTCGCCAACATATTTGGAGTTTCATTCTCGATCTTGATAAAAACAAGTAATTTAAAGGAAGAAGAATAAGGAAATCAAGTTAAGACTTTGAATCGTTACATCATTTTTGGCGTGGATTCGAGATTGCCTCTCCTCTACGGAAGCGAAAGTGGCCATAACTATTAGATTAGTATCGAAGGAGTGAAGATGGAAAATGAAACAAATGAGTCCATAGGCAAAGAACTATTACAAATTACGATTGCCGTCCTTTGGAGGATATTTAGTGGCACGATATGTCTTTTCAAAACTTCAAGAAGTCAAAGCATTTTCCATCAAAGCCAATGTGAATTTAAATTGTATAAAGGCTTTCAAGGAATCGTGGTTGTTTCAATTTCACACCACGCTAGAACATTCCAATTCCACATTATTGACATGAACTTAATGTTTATAATAATGATATTTGTGTCAATTTAAACAATGTGAAACAATATCTAGTGCTCGATTTGAGATGGTTCTCGTGTTAGGTGCTATAAAATTAAAAATAATGGCGTGTATAAAATCATTGTGTATTAAGTAATGGCTTCATAGAACCATTTAATTTCCGTACAACTAAATATAATTTAAGTAGGCTTTAAATTTAATGACAAATTTTAATGAAGCTTTGAACAATATCAAAAATAAAGACAAAAGAACAATTTTGGCCCTTTACATCAGTAACCGTTTTTAGCTTTAGCAATCCTATATACTTAGCGAGCGGAGATGGTGAATCGATCAATGCAAGGCAATTATTCCATGTCTGAATGCTCTTAGCTATAATTGTCATTTGGGTTTAGGTCTTTGAATAGAGGATTTTCAAGAGTCCTCTTTACTAATCTGAGTGGCAAACTTTTCCCAACACAACAAGTTCGCATGACACTTGTTAGAAATACTCACATATTGAAAATACTAAGTGAAAGCTTCTAGAACATAGGGCAAACCCATTTTAGTTTCACAATTATTTTCCTTAATAATCTGGTCGTTCTCCTTCGTAGCCATTCTTGCCCCAAGTTAAAATAAAACCACTAGTACGAAATAAACATTAGGGCTTGCCATACTATGCGAATCGATGTTACAAGTTAAACTTGGTTCGTAAAATTAATTTCGAACGAGATTTGCAGGGGAAAAAATTGGCATTTATAGGAAGTGTTATAAGCGCATTAGACTAGAATACGTTACAATAAAAGAAAACATTCAATATTTCTATTTAATATAACATTCAATATTTCAGTTTAATTAGCACTAATTTTATTACTACAAATCTAAATAATAATTCAAAGACACACATTTATACTTCCTTTATAATTCTTAAATGGCATTAGCGGATCACTTAAATAAGGTTCAATAAAGATGATTATATCGTACATGTATTTTCTGCGTTGAAACTAGGATTGAACTATTACGTCCCTCCAAACAAACACCTGAGCGGTAATATGGAGAAAAACATATGGAAAAAGCAATATGGGATATAGTACACTTCCATGACGAGCACAAATATTTGTTATGCGTGCCATCCTATTTTCTAGTTTTTGAAGTTGTGTATGAACATGTTATGTTGATGGTTAAAAATTCACGTGCATCTCAAAATTGAATGAGCTATACCGATTCCCTAACGTGATATTTATGTGCCACAATGTAGAAATAATTATGCAAAGTGTAAAATCTTATAACCTTGTTGTTGTTAAAAAGTTTTTATCGCACTTATCATATTTGTAAAATGGAAAATGGAAACTAAATGATTGATATTCAAAATTAATTCATCAACAATATTTCACGTTATGATATTAATTGAATTATGTCTTTATCATGGGACTCCAATTAGGTTATTTTCTTCATCGTTCTCGTTAAATTTTTAGGTGTAATCGTTACATCCCAATTTCTTGAAATATGAATAAAAGCTTTTAGGGAATAAGTATGAGCTTGGAAAATGAAAAATTCTATTAGAGTGAAATTGGAAACAACAAATGACTTTTCATTTTATAACTCTCGTAGGTATTTCCCAAATAATGAAAGCAGTTTAGTTTTTATATAAATTGATACTTTTTAGTAGGGAAAATGTGGGCGTCGTCGCCAACATATTTGGAGTTTCATTCTCGATCTTGATAAAACAAGTAATTTAAAGGAAGAAGAATAAGGAAATCAAGTTAAGACTTTGAATCGTTACATCATTTTTGGCGTGGATTCGAGATTGCCTCTCCTCTACGGAAGCGAAAGTGGCCATAACTATTAGATTAGTATCGAAGGAGCGAAGATGGAAAATGAAACAAATAAGTCCATAGGCAAGGAACTATTACAAATTACGATTGCCGTCCTTTGGAGGATATTTAGGTAGCACGATATGTGTCTTTCAAAACTTCAAGAAGTCAAGGCATTTTTCCATCAAAGCCAATGTGAATTTAAATTGTATAAAGGCTTTCAATGAATCGTGGTTGTTTCAATTTCACACCATGCTAGAACATTCCAATTCCACATTATTGACATGAACTTAATGCTTATAATAATGATATTTGTGTCAATTTAAACAATGTGAAACAATATGTAGTGCTCGATTTGAGATGGTTCTCGTGTTAGGTGCTATAAAATTAAAAATAATGGCATGTATAAAATCATTGTGTATTAAGTAATGGCTTCTATGGAACCATTTAATTTCCGTACAACTAAATATAATTTAAGTAGGCTTTAAATTTAATGACACATTTAATGAAGCTTTGAACAATATCAAAAATAAAGACAAAAGAACAATAGTGGCTCTTTACGATGCAGTAACAGTTTTTAGCTTTAGCAATCCTATATACTTAAGCGAGGCGGAGATGGTGAATCGATCAATGCAAGGCAATTATTCCATGTCGATGCTCTTAGCTATAATTGTCATTTGGGTTTAGGTCTTTGAATAGAGGATTTTCAAGAGTCCTCTTTACTAATCTTTGAGTGGCAAACTTTTCCCAACACAACCAGTTAGCATGACACTTGTTAGAAATACTCCTGTATTGAAAATACTCGTGAAAGCTTCTAGAAACAGGGGCAAACCCATTTTAGTTTCACAATTATTTTCCTTAATAATCTGGTCATTCTCCTTCGTAGCCATTATTGCCCCACAAGTTAAAAATAAAACCATTAGTACGAAATAAACATTAAGGCTTGCCATCTTTGTCGAATCGATGTTACAAGTTAAACTTGGTTCGTAAAATTAATTTGAGCGAGATGTGCGGGGAAAAATTGGCATTTATAGGAAGTGTTATAACCGCATTAGACTAGAATACTTTACAATAAAAGAAAACATTCAATATTTCTATTTAATTATAACATTCAATATTTCGGTTTAATTAGCATTAATTTTATTACTTCAAATCTAAATATTAATTCAAAGACACACATTTATACTTCCCTTTATAATTCTTAAATGGCATTAAGCGGATCACTTAAATAAGGTTCAATAAAGATGATTATGTCGTACATGTATTTTCTGCGTTGAAACTAGGATTGAACTATTACGTCCACTCCAAACAAACACTTAGATGGTAATATGGAGAAAACATATGGAAAAGCAATATGGGATATAGTACACTTGCATGACAAGCACACATATTTGTTATGCATGCCATCCTATTTTCTAATTTTTTGAAGTTGTGTATGCACATGTTATGTTGATGGTTAAAATTCACGTCTATCTCAAAATTGAATGAGCCTTACAGATTCCCCTAACAGTGATATGTATGTGCCACAATGTAGAAATAATTATGCAAAGCATAAAATCTTATAACCTTGTTGTTGTTAAAAGTTTTATCACACTTATCATATTTGTAAAATGGAAAATGGCAACTAAATGATTGAAATTCAAAATAAATTCATCAACAATATTTCACGTTCGATATTAAGTGGAATTATGTCTTTATCATGGGACTCCAATTCAGTTATTGCCTTCTTCGTTTCGTTAAATTTTTGGTGCAAGCATTACGGCCCAATTTCTTTGAAATATAAATAAAAGCTTTTAGGGAATAAGTGTGAGCTTGGAAAATGAAAAATTCTATTAGAAAGTGAAATTGGAAACAACAAATGACTTTTCATTTTTATAACTCTCGTAGGTATTTCCCAAATATTGAAAAGGATTTAGTTTTATATATATTGATCCTTTTTAGTAGGGAAAATGTGGGCGTCGTCGTGACATATTTGGAGTTTCATTCTCGATCTTGATAAAAACAAGTAATTTAAAGGAAAAGAATAAGGAAATCAAGTAAAGACTTTGAATCGTTACATCATTTTTACGTGGATTTGAGATTGCCTCTCCTCTCGGAAGCGAAAGTGGCCATAACTATTAGATTAGTATCGAAGGAGCGAAAATGGAAAATGAAACAAATGAGTCCATAGGCAAGGAACTATTACAAATTACGATTGCACGTCCTTTGGAGGATATTTCTTGGCACGATATGTGTCTTTTCAAAACTTCAAGAAGTCAAGGCATTTTTCCATCAAAGCCAATGTGAATTTAAATTGTATAAAGGCTTTCAAGGAATCGTGGTTGTTTCAATTTCACACCATGCTAGAACATTCCAATTCCACATTATTGATGTAATAGCCCATTTTTGCCCAGCCCATTTCAGTATTTAGAATAATAAACCCCCAAAAAATAAAAATAAAACAAAGTTCAAGTCTAGTACAAAATTACAAACATATAATTTGTGTAACATCCTGATTTTCGGGTTTTTCGCGATTCTTGATATTTTAAGTAAATTTCTAAAATTTGGTAGGTGATGATGGAATTCATAATTTGGGTATGTAAATGGGCTTATGGAAGGCCCATGAGTTGGCCAAAACACAGTGGAATTTTAAATTTTGGACTTAGGAGTTAGGGGTTACGGCTAGGTGCCCTTATATTAAGTTGTGGGTAAAGTGTATCACAAAAGATCCTCTGGCAAAGTGGCTAAGTGGCGCCACTAGGGAGCTTTAAAGGTGGCGTGTAAGTGTTGGGGAAGACACAGGATCGATTCCTGTGTTGGCAAATAGGAGTATTTATTTTTGTGCAGGAAGGGTAAGTGTTGGAACACGAGTGGATTACGTAAGAGAGAGAGTTGGATCAAGTCAAATGCATAAATTAAGGAGGGATAAGGGAGAGATTTTAGGGATGTGATATGGAGATAGAGTTGGCTGAATAAGGGAGTTTGGAGAGGGATTTTGGCGGAGGGTATTAGGTTAGTAATTTTGGCATTAGGGTCTTAGTTGTGCCGATTTTGTTCTTTGGTGTGTAGCTTTTCTCTCTTTCTTTTCCAGCCGAATCTACCTCCCTTCTACTCAATTTTCTTCCTTTTCTTTCTTTCAAATCAGCCCACTATTTCCTTTCATTCACCATTGTTTTCCTTTATCTCTATTTTTGCTGAAGTGCGCTTAAAAAGTCGAATCGATGAAGATAGGGTGCCGATTCTTTGTGACCAGCAACCTTTTCTTCCTTCTCAATAGTTGGCATTGATTCCCTTACCTTTTAGGCATCCAGTTCAAGAGGAGAAAAGGCGTGGTAAGTGTTCAAACTCTAAACAATTCCTAGTGTAGCTTTGGTCAAAAGCAAAACTCCAAGTTTAGGAGATGGCCAAATATGGGCATAGACTCTATGGGGTCTTCTTTTAATATTTTTGGTTTATTTATTGAAGGAGCAGCAAGGTGTAGTGTCGATTTGGAGTAGCTTGGATTGCGGAGTAGCTAGGCCTAGTCATCAATCGCGACAAAGGTAAGGTGCCTAAGGCCATTATGGATGGTGGTAGAATGTGTAAGTGTTAATATTGGAAAGTTCTTAATTTGGTTCAATTATTGCGAGCTAATCTATTTAACAATTGATTATAGGAGAAATCGCATAGGAGATCTCGTCAAGGAATATCGTAAATCGGTGTGTAACGAACCCTTTTATAGCTTAAAGCGATAAAATGCGAAAAAAAATTGAAATTACGGCATTTCGAGGACTTGTGAAGCAATGACGCTCACTAGTTAGTTAGAATTGATGAGGCGGTGATCGAGAACGATGGAAGCGGTAAGAATGTGATTTTTGGCGTTCTTGGTAAGTTGGGCCTCGGTAGAAGTGGGGCCCATTGGGCTTCGGGCCCATTTGGGTAAAATTGGTAGAAAATGAAAATCATTATATGGCATGATAAGACTATTAAAACCGTTATGGAATATAGGCTAAATGGGCCTAGATGACGAAATTGGCTAAGTAGGGCCCATTAGGGGTTTTAGGCCCAATAACTCGATTTCGCTAAAATGGGCGGAATCCTTTGTTTGCACCCATGGATTGTCGATGTCGTTAATGAACATGGAAACCCTAATTTTGGTAAAATTATGAGATTACCCTTATACCATGGAAATGACCGTTTGCCCTAGGTAAAATGACCATTATACCCCTAGGGTTTATGTATGATTTTAATACATGGGATTTTGATAAATATGGTATGTATGATATGCACATGAAATGTATGATATGCACATGATATGTATGATATGCACATGAGGTAATCATAAATGCATTGGGTTGGGTTTTATATGGATGGAGGAAGTGAAAAAGGGCTTATGCCCCGAGTTATCAAAAGGGCTTATGCCCCGATTATAAAGGCTTATGCTGATTATTGAAAGGGCTTTTGCCCGATTATTAAAAAGAGGCTAGGCCTCGGTTATATGATAAAGCAACTATCTTGCCGGTGGAGAGTTTGGCGGGGTGGGTCGAGTTAATCCCACATGGTGTGTTGGTTGAAATGCGGGTGGAGAGTAGCGGATGGTGGGTTGAGTAGTCTCCCCAAATGGGTTGCATTCTTTCATTGAAATTATATGTGACATTGAAATGGGCCTAAGGGCCATCTGTTTCTGATAAAGGCTTGACCCGATAATATGAAATATGAAAAGGCTTGGCCCGATAATATGAAATATGAAAAGGCTTCGACCAGTATTATGAAATATGAAATATGAAAAGACTCTGACCCATGCATGATTGAGATTGGATTTGGGCTTAGACCCAACAGTAGTTATTATTTTGGGCTCTGAAAGGGCTTGTTGCTGCTGAGTTTCCAAACTCACCCCCTTTCCTTAACCTTGCGGTGAGCCTTGATGTGGGGACTTGGTAGGAGAGGATTGAGTGGCCACGGTGATCATCTTTGGGCTTTTAAATAAGTGTTGGTTTTCATTTAATTTCCTTTAATTATTATTTATTTTGGGTTGTAATAAGACCAATTTTAACTTTCCTTTTATTTCTTTTCAAATTATTTTAATTTTAATAACTTTAAAATTGGTTAATAATTATTCAAATGGGCTAGACTTAGGGCGTGTTTTCAAAATGATACTTGTTTTCAAAATATCTCAACACCACGATTAATCGATTTATCAAAGACGTCCACTTAAACAAATTTAAACTCGATATAACAAAGTGTGGCTATGGTTGTGGGCATGTCTAGGATTGGATCCAATTAAAGAGCTTGGTACTTAGCGACCTTCATGGCTCACCTCCTCATCTCGGATATCTACGGTGCCCGGCTTCCATATACTTTGTTAACTCAATAAAATGTATAGTTTTAAAACACTAAAAGCGGGCGTGGGTTTTCAACTCCAATATGGCACGTCGATTGACCATAACGTCTGGGCGGGTTTGGGGTGTTACATTTAGTGGTATCGAGCCTAGGTTGCAACAACTTCGGTTGTGGATCGGGTCCAAAAATTTTTGAAAACTTAGGCCTAAGAAGGGTATTTTTGGAGATGGTTTTGAAAAGTTCATTTTAAAGATATTTTGCGGAGTATATTTGTTAAAATGGTACAAGTTTTATGTTTTAAACAAGAGTTTCAAAATAAGGGTGCTTTCAAATCAAAATTTTAAATTTCTACCTCTATAAGCAAAAATATGGCTTTTGAGTTTTAAATGGATTGGAGAAAGAAGTGGCATGCTTGAATCCCGGCACCAAGTCTGTAAGTATATTTTCCTTACAATATATGATATTGATATGATATTATGAATAGTCTTTGAGACCCTACTATGAGACTTTAGCTAGGGTAGAGTCGTAAGCAGTAGGAATGAGGCGTAGCTAGGCTACGATGATCTGAAAAATCCTTGAACTGCTATATCTACATAAGACATTTTCTTAATAAGCGGTGGAGCGTTATACTAATTTCATAAAATTCGTAAATCGAGATAATTCGATATGAGTACTAGAGGAGCTCGTGGGCCGAGGCCGGGCGTGGTCGCGGAAGGGTGCAAGTTGAATCTTCATCCTCGGGGCATAGGCCACCGAGGAGCCAGTGTGCCTTAGTAAGCAACGGAGGCTGGGTCTTATGATCGGTGCGGGGATGACGCTTTATCCCAAGCCATGTTAAGGGTTTTAGAAAGAGTGGCTGGAGCTAGTCTTTGGGACGGTGAATAGGGGTCTATATCGGAGCGACTCAAGACCAACGAACAAAGGTATTTAGGGTGTATCTGGAGTGGCCCGAATGTGGCGAATATTGGTGGAGGCAGAGCGGATCATGGGCGACCTAGGCGCTCGATTGGAGCAAAAGCGAAAGGAGGCGTGTCATTTGCTACGTGACGAGGCATACCGATGGTGGATCACCGTAAAGGAGAGTACCCCAATTGAGCAAGTAACACGGGAATTGTTCAAAGCGCCTTTAAAGGGAGGTATGTTGGAGCAAGCTATGTGGATGCTCGTCGAAGGAATTCTTGAATCGACTCAAGGTGATAAGGCGTAGCATAGTATGAGGCGAATTTTTGAGGTGAGTCGATATGCTAGTGGTATAGTGGCAATGAATATGAAGCGATTAATAAGCCGAGGATGGTCTCGCGATGAGCTTAGGATATTGATAGCTCCACGGAGGGGCGTGGTTTCTTTGCATTGGTAGAAAAGGCTAAGATAGCCGAGGAGGTGAAGGTGAGTGAGCGATGAGAATCGTGAGAAGGATAGACCCAGATTCAAGAGGATTTGGACCTCGAGTGCCACGAATCGAAGTGTTAAAAGAGCAAGGATGGAGGAACCGGTTCGGCGGTTCGATAAATACTTATAGACCGAGCTTGCGGGGACTGTGGTAGGGTGCATATGGGAAGTCTTTGAAGCAGGCTGGAGCATGTTTTCGATGTGGGTCAAAGGAGCATAAGTTGAGAGAGTGTCCTCGGAGGACTGGCTCGGGAGCTAGCGGCGAGCAAGGGATGTCCAACCACGGCGAGGAGGACCACCACCACAGAGGGTCGGGGTAAGGTAGAGGTGGCAATGGTAATGGGCGAGGACGTGGGGCACTGGCGGAGGTCTTGGACATCTTTGGCTCGACAACCGGCGTTGGTTTATGCTGCGCGCGACATCGTGAGGAGGGTGGCGCTCTTGATGTTATAATCGATGCGTTCTTCATTCATAGCATGCCTTACTTTGCTTTGATTGATGTGGGTTCCACCCACTCGTATGTTGCTTGTGATGTATCTGGGGCTTTGGATGTGCTTCGAGAAGGCCGTGGTGGGGTATCGATAATAAGTCTATTGGGACATTCGGTTAAGGTAGATAAAATTTTAAGGCGATCGATTAGTGACACGAGGATAAAATCTTGAAGGAGATTTGATGGGCTACCATTTCGGGATTTTGATCTTATTCGAGAATGGATTGGTTAACTAAGCACAAAGCGACGTTGGATTGTCTGCAAAGAGGATGGTACTAAGCGTCGAAGATGAGGAGATAATGGTCATAGGGAGCGAAGGATTATTTATCAATGTTGTTTGGCGTTAAGGCCGAGAAGTTGATCCGGAAAGGTTGTGAGGCGTGCTTGGCCTTTGTAAGTCAAGCGGGACTTGAGGAGATAACGGTGGAGTCGGTTAGGACTATTAGGAAATTTCGAGGATGTATTCCCGGATGAACTTCTGGATTACCCCGAACGAGAGAAGTCGAGTTTGGAATCGACTTACTACACAGGAACGACTCTGTGTCCATTGCGCCTTGTCGGATGGCACCAAAGGAGTTGGTAGAATTAGCTTCGATTCAAGAGCTGCTGGATAGAGGTTTATAAGACCAAGTGTTTCTCGTAGGGTGCACGGTGCTGTTAATGAAAGAAGAAAGATGGGACTATGCGAATGTGTATTAACTATCGGCGATTGAATAAGCTAACTATCAAGAACAAGTATCCGTTACCAAGAATCGATGATCATTCGACCAATTAAAAGGAGCCTCGGTGTTTTCTAAGATCGACCTTGATTGGATATCATCAATTAAGAGTTAAAGAGGGGATATTTATAAGGCGGCGTTAGGGACTCGATCTGAGACATTACGAGTTTACGGTAATGCCATTTGGGTTGACTAATGCACCGCGGCATTCATGGATTTGATGAATCGGGTATTCCAACCATACTTGGATCGGTTCGTAGTAGTTTTTATTGTTGATATCTTGGTGTATTCGGAAGCAGAGAGAAGCATGATGAGCATCTTCGTGTAGTCTTGCAAGTGTTAAGGGAGAAGCAACTTTATGCAAAGTTTAGTAAGTCGAGTTTTGGTGAAGGAAGTTACCTTCTTAGGGCATGTTGTGTCTTTGAAGGGATCAAGGTGGACCTCGAAAGATTGAAGCCATTTTGGAATGGAAGCCACCGAAGTCGATATGAAATTCAAGTTTTACGGGGTTGGCGAGGTTATTATCGGAGATTCGTGGAAGGATTTTACGTGATGGCAGACCTGCTTATGAAACTTATAAGGAAGGAGCACCTTTTGTTTGGACGGATAAGCAGAAGAGGCTTTTGAAAAGTTGAAGAAGGTTTTGTGAGCGCCAGTTTGATTCACCAGTCTGGTAAGGATTTCACGGTGTCTGCCGATCGTCACATGTAGGTTTGGGCTGCGTGTTGATGCAAGAGGGTAAAGTGGTCGCTTATGCTTCCGACGGCTTAAGCCATATGAGGTGAACTACCCTACGCATGACTTGGAATTGGCGTGTAATCTTTGCACTTAAGATATGGAGGCATTACGTATGGAGAGAAATGCATCATCTATACGGATCACAAGAGTCTTAAGTACTTGCGACTCAAAAGGAGTGAATCTTAGGCGCGAAGGTGGATAGAGTTGTTAAAGGACTATGTTCGATTGAGTACCACCGGGTAAGGCGAATGTCGTGGCGATCGTTAAGTCGAAGGGCGTGGCGGAATTAAAGGCGATGTTTGCTCGTCTAAGTTTGTATGCCGACAGGGAGTTTGTTGGCGAGTTACAGGTGAGACCGACTTGGGTGGAATAGATTAAAAGCACAGTTGGAGGGCGAGTCGTTGGTTGCTCGGTTTGACAAGTTAAGAAGGGGAGAATCGACTTTGGGTTGAATAGTGAGGAATTCTTTGTTTTCGAGGGAGAATTTGTATGCGAAGAACTCCGATTTGAGATTGATGATTTTGAAAGAGGCACATAATGGACCTTGTGCTATGCATCGGGAGGGAGTAAGTTGTATCGAGACTTGCGAGAGCAATATTGGTGGCTTTGGGCTTAGCGAAGTGACCGAATTTGTTGGGAGATGTTTGACATGTCAACAAGTGAAGGCCGAGCATCAACTACCTTCGGATTATTACGGTAGGTAAAGATACCACTTTGGAAGTGGGAAAGGGTAACTATGGACTTTGTAAGTGGGTTCTTTGTTGACACCTTCTAAGAAGGATTCGGTTTGGGTGATTGTGGATAGACTCACGAAATCTGCTCATTTCATACATGTCGAACCGATTACTCACTTGAAGTTGGCGGTTGTATGTGGCGGAAATAGTGCGGTTGCATGGTGTGCGATGTCGATAATTTCAGGCAAGAGACCCAAGGTTTACATCTCGGTTTTGGCGAAGTTGCATGAGGCATTGGGAGCGATTGGATTTCGATGCGGCTTTTCACCCTCGGTCGGATGGGCGTCGAGAGGGTTATTGATTTTAGAGGATATGTTGAGGGTTGTGCTATTGAGTTTAAAAGGCAGGAGGAGCATTTGCCCTTAGCGGAGTTCGCGTATAACAACAGTTATCAAGCAAGTATTCGAGATGGCTCCATATGAGGCACTATATGGGCGAAGGTGTCGCCGCCTACTTGTTGGGGCGTAATTGGGGGAAAGGCAAATACTTGGACGAGTTGGTGGCGAATCTGAAGACAAGATTAAGGTAATCGGAAGAGGTTAAAGAGGCGGCGGATCGACAAAAGTCTTATGCCGATCTGAGCGTAAGGATATTGAATATCGCGGTAGGAGACATGGTCTTTTGAAAGTTTCACCTTGGAAGAAGATCTTGAGATTTGGTAAGAAGGGTAAGTTGAGCCCACGGTTTATTGGGCCTTCAGAATCATTAGCGGATAGGTAGGTGGCTTATCGCTAGAGTTACCTCGAAGCGGATCGCATTCACGATGTCTTCCATGTGTCCATGCTAAGGCGATATCGTTCGACCCAACTCATATCGTGCCGATTCTGCGAAAATTGAGGTCTGCAGTCGGTTTGACCTTTGAAGAGGAACACTGTGCAAATACTTGATCGTGATTTCAAGTGTTGAGAAGGAGGTTAGTCCGTTGGTGAAGGTACTGGAGGAACCATGGCAAGGATGAAGCTACTTGGGAGACCGAAGAGGCAATGCGTCAGTGATACCCTCAACTGTTTGGACCAGGTAAATTTCGAGGCCGAAATTTCTTTAAGGAGGGTAGAGTTGTAACATCCTGATTTTCGGGTTTTTCGCGATTCTTGATATTTTAAGTAAATTTCTAAAATTTGGTAGGTGATGATGGAATTCATAATTTGGGTATGTAAATGGGCTTATGGAAGGCCCATGAGTTGGCCAAAACCCGGTGGAATTTTTAAATTTTGGACTTAGGAGTTAGGGGTTCTGGCTAGGTGCCCTTATATTAAGTTGTGGGTAAAGTGTATCACAAAAAGATCCTCGGCAAAGTGGCTAAGTGGCGCCACTAGGGAGCTTTAAAGGTGGCGTGTAAGTGTTGGGGAAGACACGGGATCGATTCCTGTGTTGGCAAATAGGAGTATTTATTTTGTGCGGGAAGGGTAAGTGTTGGAACTGAGTGGATTACGTAAGAGAGAGAGTTGGATCAAGTCAAATGCATAAATTAAGGAGGGATAAGGGAGAGATTTTAGGGATGTGATATGGAGATAGAGTTGGTAGAATAAGGGAGTTTGGAGAGGATTTTCGTGAGAGGGTATTAGGTTAGTAATTTGGCATTAGGGTCTTAGTTGTGCCGATTTTGTTCTTTGGTGTGTAGCTTTTTCTCTCTTTCTTTTCCAGCCGAATCTACCTCCCTTCTACTCAATTTTCTTCCTTTTTCTTTCTTTCAAATCAGCCCACTATTTCCTTTCATTCACCATTGTTTTCCTTTATCTCTATTTTTGCCGAAGTGCCGCAAAAAGCCGAATCAGTGAAGATAGGGGGTGCCGATTCTTTGTGACCAGCAACCTTTTTCTTCCTTCTCAATAGTTGGCATTCGATTCCCTTACCTTTTAGGCATCCGGATTCAAGAGGAGAAAGACTGTGGTAAGTGTTCAAACTCTAAACAATTCCTAGTGTAGCTTTGGTCAAAAGCCGAAACTCCAAGTTTAGGGAGATGGCCGAATATGGGCATAGACTCTATGGGGTCTTCTTTTAATATTTTTGGTTTATTTATTGAAGGAGCAGCAAGGTGTAGTGTCGATTTGGAGTAGCTTGGATCATAGGAGTAGCTAGGCCTAGTCATCAATCACGACAAAGGTAAGGTGCTTAAGGCCATTATGGATGGTGGCGAATGTGTAAGTGTTAATATTGGAAAGTTCTTAATTTGGTTCAATTATTACGAGCTAATCTATTTAACAATTGATTATAGGAGAAATCGCATAGGAGATCTCGTCAAGGAATATCGCAAATCGGTGTGTAACGAACCCTTTATAGCTTAAAGCGATAAAATGCGAAAAGCCGAAAATGCAAGAAATACGGCATTTCGAGGACTTGTGAGCAATGACGCTCACTAGTTAGTTAGAATCGATGAGGCGGTGATCGAGAACGATGGAAGCAGTAAGAATGTGATTTTTGGCGTTCTTGGTAAGTTGGGCCTCGAGGGTCGAAGTGGGGCCCATTGGGCTTCGGGCCCATTTGGGTAAAATTGGTAGAAAAGCGAAATCATTATATGGCATGATAAGACTATTAAAACCGTTATGGAATATAGGCTAAATGGGCCTAGATGACGAAATTGGCTAAGTAGGGCCCATTAGGGTTTTAGGCCCAATAACTCGATTTCGCTAAACATGGGCCGAATCACTTTGTTTGCACCCATGGATTGTCGATGTCGTTAATGAACATGGAAACCCTAATTTTTGGTAAAATTATGAGATTACCCTTATACCATGAAAATGACCGTTTTGCCCCTAGGTAAAAATGACCATTATACCCCTAGGGTTTATGTATGATTTTAATACATGGGATTTTGATAAATATGGTATGTATGATATGCACATGAAATGTATGATATGCACATGATATGTATGATATGCACATGAGGTAATCATAAATGCATTGGGTTGGGTTTTTATATGGATGGAGGAAGTGAAAAAGGGCTTATGCCCCAGTTATCAAAAGGGCTTATGCCCCAGTTATAAAAGGGCTTATGCCCCAGTTATTGAAAGGGCTTTTGCCCCAGTTATTAAAAGAGGCTAGGCCTCAGGTTATATGATAAGCACTATCTTGCCGATGGAGAGTTTGGCGGGGTAGGTCGAGTTAATCCCACATGGTGTGTTGGTTGAATACGGGTGGAGAGTAGCGGATGGTGGGTTGAGTAGTCTCCCCAAATGGGTTGCATTCTTTCATTGAAATTATATGTGACATTGAAATGGGCCTAAGGGCCATACCGTTTACAGTAAAGGCTTCGGCCCAGTAATATGAAATATGAAAAGGCTTCGGCCCAGTAATATGAAATATGAAAAGGCTTCGGCCCAGTATTATGAAATATGAAATATGAAAAGGGCTACGGCCCAGTGCATGATTGAGATTGGATTTGGGCTTAGACCCAACAGGCCGTTATTATTTTGGGCTCTGAAAGGGGCTTGTTGCACACTGAGTTTCCAAACTCACCCCCCCTTTCCTTAACCTTGCAGGTGAGCCTTGATGTGGGGACTTGGGCCGGAGAGGATTCAGAGTGGCCACGGTGATCATCTTTGGGCTTTTAAATAAGTGTTGGTTTTCATTTAATTTCCTTTAATTATTATTTATTTTTGGGTTGTAATAAGGCCAATTTTAACTTTCCTTTTATTTCTTTTCGGAATTATTTTAATTTTAATAACTTTAAAAATTGGTTAATAATTATTCAAATGGGCTAGACTTAGGACGTGTTTTCAAAATGATACTTGTTTTCAAAATATCTCAACACCACGATTGATCGATTTATCAAAGACGTCCACTTAAACAAATTTAAACTCGATATAACAAAGTGTGGCTATGGTTGTGGGCATGTCTAGGATTGGATCCAATTAAAGAGCTTGGTACTTAAGCGGCCTTCATGGCTCACCTCCCTGTCTCGGATATCTACCGGTGCCCGGCTTCCATATACTTTGTTAACTCAATAAAATGTATGGTTTTAAAACACTAAAACGGAACGTGGGTTTTCAACTCCAATGTGGCACGTCAGATTCGGCCATAACGTCTGGGCCGGGTTTGGGGTGTTACAATTTGGCCTAATTGGAATGGCCTATTACTTGAAAAGATTTAAGGTCCATCTATAAGCTTGACTCATATGGAAATATAATCTTTAAGGATATGCAATCTTAGATATGATATGCAATCCTAGATATGATATGCAATCTTAGATATGATACAATCTTAGATATGATATGCAATCTTTGATATGATATGCAATCTTGAAGATATTATCTTGTAATCTTGGAGATTTAATTTGTAGATATCCTTTAATCTTAACCGTTGATGTAATTGATCATGCCGCTGGATTTGGGGAGGCTCAACTATAAATAGAGGCCTCTCTCTTCATTGTAAATCACTTGAGTTTTGGGAAGCAATAAGAATTCTTGAGAGCATTCACTCAAATTTCTCTCCTCTTACGTTCTTACTCTCGTGGTTTGTTCTTATTTTATTCTTCGTCTATCTTAGTTTTCAACCCTTTTTTATTTTAATTTCTTCATTTTTCAAATATGTATATTTATTCCTATCTTTTATACATTTGATTATGTATTTTATATATTATAATATTTAACCTTTTTATATAGTTTATTTTCAAATATATATTTTCTATGCATGTATATATATTATATTACCATTTCATGTATTTTGAACTATTGCATTATATTTTTATAATTTGTAAATGTTCTATTTATTCATTTTTTAGTGTATGTCATTTATCTTATTTGGGCATAGTTTCATTTTTTATATGCCATGTTTAATTATTTCTTTTATATGCTATTTTATGATATATATTGTTGTATAATTTTTGCATGGATTATGTTTTTCTTTTAGTTTACTCATATTTTTATTTGTTTATTATCTTATATTTACCTAGTATGATTTTTTTCATTAAAAGTATGTTCATGTTATTTAGTTTTGTCTTAATGATACTATTTATGTTTGTATGGAAATGTTAGAATATTTTGTACATCTATGCTTCATGATGCATTAATATGTCATCCTAAACGTCATTTAAAATAATATTCCAAAGTTTTTTAAAAAAAATAAAAGGCAATGCTTGATGTTTGGAAACTTGAGAAAGGTAGTGCCCTAACTCATGGGTTCGACTTTTCTCGTTGAATTCGAATAGTCAAGCACCCTTCTAAAATGATTTTGAGTTTTCAAAACATAAACAATTATTCGAGATTTCAAAACATAGTGTCCTAACTTCTTTGGATATGGCGTTTTGTTGTTTGAGATAGAAATTTTCGAAGAGCGAGCTTAATTTGAAGGTTTTAAAATGTGCGTCCTAACTTCTTGGATGTAATGTTTTGACTCGGTTAAAATAAGTGAGCATTAATTTCCAAAATTGAGACATTCTAATTAAAACAGGTTTGCATCTTAAAACTTTCAAATTTCCGACATTAAAGGCACTTGATAATCAATTAGGTACCAATTTTTGGGCGTTACGAGGGTGCTAACCTTTTCCTCGACGTAACCGACTCTGAATCTGTTTTCTCGACTTTAGTAGACCAAAATTAACGTTTTAAAACAAAACATTTTATAAGGTGATCCAATCACACCTAAAAATATTGGTGGCGACTCCCGCTTTCGTTTTTCTTAAAGTCGATTCTCATTTTCCAAAACACTATTTAAAAATGGTTTCGACAATTGACATGAACTTAATGTTTGTAATAATGATATTTGTGTCAATTTAAACAATGTGAAACAATATGTAGTGCTCGATTTGAGATGGTTATCGAGTTTTGGTGCTATAAAATTAAAAATAATGGCATGTATAAAATCATTGTGTATTAAGTAATGGCTTCTATAGAACCATTTAATTTCCGTACAACTAAATATAATTTAAGTAGGCTTTAAATTTAATGACACATTTTGTGAAAAATAAAATAGAATAAAATAAAGAACACATAAATTTTACGTGGAGAAACCCTTTCGAGAAAAAAAACCACGAAGCAGAGAGAAGAAAATTCACTATGTAAAAAATTTTTCTCAAATACAAGAGGAATAGACTATGTCTATTTATAAGCACAAAGCCATATTCTAGTAAGATTGAAACACCTTATCCTAATCAATATAAAATAGATGGAGTTTAATAAGGTTTAAAAACCTTATTCTAAAATAAAATAAAAGAAGTCTAGTTCTATATGGATTTTACTTTTATTTTATTTCCATCATATTTTATTTAAATAAAATTTGGGTCACTTAATTCTAACAATCTCCACCTTGACACAAATTCTCAATGAACAAGTTCTTCATCATGAACTTTCAATAAACAAGTTCTTCACCTCTTCCAAAAACCCTTAAGGGTTTAACTTCAACAATGAACACCAACCAAGTCTAAGCAATGCTCAAACTTGGTTATAGGAAGTGACTTAGTCATCATATGCGCAGGATTTTCATGAGTGCTAATTTTGCTCACAACAATATCACCCACGAGCAATAATATCACGAACAAAATGATACCGAATATCAATGTGTTTTGTTCTCTCCTTGAAACATTTGATCTTTTGTAAGAAAGATGGCACTCTGAACGTCACAAAATCTTTGTGCTGATTTGAAGGTCTTCATTGAGTTCACTAAATAGTCCCTTCAACCAAATAGCTTCTTTACAAGCCTCGTTAATCGCCATGTACTCGACGATTAAGTGAACCAAGTTGTAGTTTGCAAAGTGGCTTTCCAACTAATTGCACAACCTCGGATTGTAAAGGCGTAACACGTGAGAGATCTTCTTCTATCAAGGTCTCCAACCAAAATCAGCATCAACATACCCTATAACTCCATCTTTAGTTCTTCCAAGCTGTAAGCAAACATTAGTAGTGCCTCGTAAGTATCTTTTAAAATCCACCGGACTCGCTTTCCGGTTGTTCTTTACGAGATTCGCCATGTATACACTTAAGCGCATCGATCGATATGATGATAAATACGGGCGTGAACAAACCATAGCATACATGAGAGATCCATCGTGCACTAGAGTATGGAACATGTGACATGTACTCAATCTCATTATCGATTGAGGAGATAAGGTAGATGAAAGTCTGAAATGGGCTAAAGGAGTACTAACAGCTTAGCACTCGCATATTGAACCGAAAGAACTTTCTCAATGTACCCTTCCGACTTAGGTACAATTTACTTGCTTTTCTATCTCGAGAATCTCCATACCAAGTATCTTCTTTGCTGGTCCTAAATCTTTCATCTCAAATTCTTCACTTAGTTGGGCTTTAACCTTTCTTATCTCTCTTTTATCTTTTCGCTATCAACATGTCATCAACATAAAGAAGTAGATACACAAAAGAACCATCACTTTTTCTTAAAGTAGACACAACCGTCAAAACTACTTCTTTTGAAATCATGAGAAGTCATAAAGGAATCAAACCTCTTGTACCATTGTCTTGGTGATTTTCAAACCGTAAAGGGACTTTTCAGCAAGCAAACATAGTCCTCTTTTTCGAGACTATAAAACCCTCGGTTGTTGCATGTAAATATCTTCCTCAAGTTCTCCATGCAAAATGCGTTTACATCTAACGCTCAAGCTCCAAATCATGCATGGCAACAATACCAAGCAAAGCTCGAATCGAACTATGCTTAACAACCGGAGAGAACACATCTGGAAGTCCACTCGAATTTGTAACCCTTTGCAACAAGCCTTGCTTTATATCCGGTTCTTCAACTCCGAGTCCCTTCTTTCTTTTTAAACACCCATTTACA